>NC_056741.1:1482839753-1483034753 GCF_019279795.1 Protopterus annectens | reverse complement strand
ATGCCAGGTTGCTAGACTATCCTACTCTTAATCTCTTCTCTACTCTTCCTATTTATATATATATATATATATATATATATATATATATATATATATATATCTATATATATCAGTTACAGCGTCTTCTGCATGGAGACATGCGTGAATGGGTGTACTTTCGTTGAAGGCTGTGTGTCAGGCCTGGCAAGCCGGTACGTAAAAATCAACTGCCAATCATTAGTGGACAGGAGTTCCGCTGTGGCAACCCCTAACCGGGAAAAAGCCAAAAGACACAAACAAATATATATATATCGTACCCCTCTTTTGGCTTTATCTTTAGATATGGCTAGCAGATTTCTAGATGTACCTGGACCTTGTTTTACCATTACTGCACAACTTTCTCATACTGTAGACTAAATGGGAATTTTTTTCTGCAAAATGTTAAATGAATTTAACCAACTGTAAATTGTTTTTCTCTGTAAAATGTACACTGAATGTAACTACATGTATCTTGTATTATCTGTTAACTTCTTCTTCTGGCTTTTCCCGGTTAGGGGTTGCCACAGTGGGTCATCTGTCCACTCATGATTGGCAGTGGAGTTTTACAGTGTCGAGTTGCCAGCCTGACACCCAACCTTCCACAGAAGGCACACGCACGCACACGCTCACACCTAGGGCCAATTTAGAGTGTCCAATCCACCTACTGCATGTCTTTGGGATGTGTGAGGAAACCAGAGCACCTGGAGGAAACCCACATGACCACAGGGAGGACATGCAGACTCTGCACAGAAGGCACCCCAGCCAAGAATCGAACCGGAGAACCTTTTGCTGTGAGGCGGCAATGCTAACCACTGCACCACTGTGGCCGCCCTCTTGTATTATCTGTTAACATGTATATTAAATATAACTGGAGCTTTTCTCCTCAGGTCTCCACTGAAAATGGGTTTCTAACCGAAGTGGACTAACCTGGTTAACAAATGTCAACAAATAAATACATAAATAAATAATTCCAGGTTTATATTTTTAAAATTATTTCATGGGCTGCAAATCATCTTGAAACAGCTGACTGCTAGAAATAATAAGTTTTCTAGCTCTTATTGAAGATGACGCATGTCAGGCAGACTATTTTAATGTCATATGGTGCCACCCGCAGGTTAAACCCTTAGGCATAACTTGATTTCTTAATGCTACACTCCCAAGTGTACTGGAGGGGCAAGTTTGGTTGTTAAAGATTAAGCCTAGTGACTTAGGTCTTGATATTACTATGCTTTGGAGGATTAAAATGTAGTGATTACTTTGGTCACTAATTTTTCATCAAAGGAATGAAATTCTTTCAGACTGGCAAAAATAATTTTGTATTCTGAGAAACAAAACTGAAGAAATGGTTCAATGTACATCTTGATATAAAATGATGGAATGACTCCTGCTCTTTTTTTATTGTATTTGGTGGACAAAGGTACTATATGAAATTATGCATTTGTATGACTTAAGTGCATCAACATATTTTATCATTTAATTGTATTGATAAGGTGTGGATATATTGCTGCTCAGGAGTTCAAGTCATATTGTTGTTAAGAGAAGGTTGTGATGGTTATTATGCTGTTATTTTCTTTTATAGATTGTTACTAGGCTAACAACCACAAACAAACTAAGCCTAGCCAAATTTTCCTGAAAAAATAATGATGTCCTGTATCCAAATAGGCCATTAAGGGACAGGCACTTATAAGCTACCTCTGTCCATAAGGGAACATGGGTGCCTAGCCTGTACTAAATTTCATATTCCTTATCCACTGGTCTAGATTAAGTTTAAACTGGTTAATAGATGAACTCAGCTTCACATGGATGGGAAGCCTGTTCCATAGAAAAGGCAGTCTCTGAGACACATAGCTGTCTCTCCAGCATGTTCTTTTAAAAGTCACAGACAAAATTCAGATCCCTAGACCTTCTATTTTTGGTATTTTTTGACTTAGAAATATGTAGGAGATTCAAAAGTGTGGGGTTTGTGAATGCCTCATAAGTCAGTCATAGATCACCCCTCAGCAATCTATAGGAGACTGAGTAGAGCGAAAGGACTTTAAAGCACTTTGTTACGCCTTGCATTCTTTTTGTGAGGAACCTCTGATGCCACTCTAGTTGCTGCATATGCCTGGTCAGGTACATACCAAAGGGAGCACTAATCTGATAAGGGTGTAGTACAGTGGTTAATGACCTATTTATGAATCAGTGAATGTTGTTGTTTGTCTTTCGGCTTTTTCCCGATAAGGGGTTGCCACAGCAGAACTCTGGTCTGCTAATGATTGGCAGTAGAATTTTACGAAATGCCGAGGTGCCAGTTCGACGCCCAAACTTTAACGAAGGCACGCCCATTTACGCACACATGTCTTTCGAACGCTACCCAACCGTGGGGAGGACATGCAGACTCAACACAGAAGGCACTCCCAAGCCACGCCGAGAATCAAACGGTAAAACCTCTTGCTGTGAGGTAACAATGCTACCACCGTACCACCGCAGAATCAATGAATAACCTACATTAAACAGATCAGTCGAGTCTGTTGAGACTTGGTGGCTACAGAACAATAGAGATACTTCTTTTTTACATTTTAGGGTAAGTGAGAGTCATTTGCAGCCCTGTTACAAACATGCTTTGCCTTAGTTTGACTACAGAGTGGTTCCTAGATGTTTCATTGCTGTAAAAGATATAATTATAAATCAAGACTGTTTATTCCAGCTTAGGATATTGTATACGATTGTGCTTTCTTTTAATTATTCTACTCTCCAGATTATTATTTCTGTGTAAATAATGCTATTCTTTAATAAAGGTGTGGATGAAGTTCTATATGTTGTGAGGATCGAAAGTGCTTAACTGTACATTAAAGCTTCTGTTATTCATTCCTAGTGGCAACATTTTTTTTTATTTTAGTCTCACCTACTTCCTGACAAAAATGGTCCTTGGAGTAGTCAGCCTACCCAGTTAACAAATAAATAAATAAAAAAGTGGCAGCAGAGTTCTTTACTACACACACACACACACACACACACACACACACACACACACACACACACATATAAATACATATAAAAGTCTTTCTCCATTTGTATAAGTATAAAAGTTTTATTTTTCTATTTGCTCTCGGTTTTGGTAAGAATAAGACTGTTTGTTTGCACTTTAACTTTATTTATTCATTCATTCATTCACTCATTGGTGTTTGCTTACTGAGAAAGTCCAACAGGGCTATCAGGACCCCTTTCCAGTAAAAGCCTGTGGGGAAAAGCTGCAACAATGTCCAACATTTAGTCCAAAATTACAAAAAACATTAGTACATTAACTTTATCAAATAAAAGGGTAAGTGAACAGAAGCTGATCACATACGCACAGTGACTGGGGTTACTAAACAGTGGGAGTCAGGAGGTTGTATCAAGGCCAGGTGAAATAGGACAGTGTGTAGTATGAGAAAACAGTGGGCAGAAATGAGTATTATACCATGACCCCCCCAAAACGTGCACGCTGATTGGCCAGCGTGCCCGTTGTAAATCGAGTTATACTAATGGAAAAAGGTCCGGTCGCCCGGACTTTTTTCCATTAGTATAACTCGTTTAAACACTGTCTCGCTATGTTAAATGGGTTTAACATAGCGAGACAGCTTTAAAATAAGCAACGGCTCCGTTGCTTATTTTAAAGCTGTCTTGCTATGTTAAACCCATTTAACATAGCGAGACAGTGTTTAAAAAAACGGAGAAAGCAAGATCTCCGTTGCTTTTTAGTAGCTATGTTAAATGAGTTTAACATAGCGAGACAGTTTTAAAATAAGCAACGGACATCTCCGTTGCTTATTTTAAAACTGTCTCGCTATGTTAAACTCATTTAACATAGCAAAACACTAAAAAAAAAGCAACGGAGATCTTGCTTTCTCCGTTGCTTTTGCCCACAGCTCTGATGTACTGCGTAGGCGCACAGTACATCAGAACTGCCGCGGATGCCAGACATCTGCAGAAGGGCAGCAAACAGGCATTATACTATGCCATTATTTAAGAAAAGTAATAGTTTCTTTTCTTAAATAATGTCATGGAATAATAGCAATAACCCACTTCTGGGTGTGGGTAATGCTAAATTTACCCACGGTTGGCTTTGTTTGGTCCCTCGGGCTTCGCCCTCGGGACCAAACCATGCCAACCGTGGGTAAATTTAGCATTACCCACACCCAGGCGTGGGTTATTGCTATACTTTTCTACTTTGTACAGTAGAAAGAAAAGGGTATCATCTGTACAAAATAGCCATCTCCCTTAATATATGCCTTAAGAAGGCCATGAAACACCTTAAAAAATTTATTTGTATCTTATCTTTTACCTTGGAAGAAATCTTTATTAGTATGCATGTGTGTGTGTGTTTTTTATTTTTAGAATGGACCTTCCAGATCATTTTTAGCTATGGGATGAATCACAAAAGTAAGGTTAAATGTAAACTGAGAATTCAGTAGTTCAATTTAATCAGACTGTTTCACAGACATCAACAAAAATCAAGACAGCAACATAAATATTGGAAATGCACTAAGATTTAAAAAATAAAATTTATTTGAAGAATAACTGTGATTTAAAAATAATACTACATGAACAAAAGTCTAAAAGAGTGTAAGTGCAGATTTATCTGAACTGCATATTTAAAGATGCTGTCATCTGAAGACTGTCTTTAAAGGTAATATCAACTGAGGGCAATTTCTGCTCTCTCTCTCTCCGTCTGTCATTCTCTCTCTCTCTCTCTCTCTCTCTCTTTCACTCCTTTCTCTCTTCTGTAATTAAACTGTAATGAAGTAGGCCACAGATCAGAGAGTGAAAAAGGAGGAATTATCATCAGAATAAGTGCTGCAAAACTTATCAACAGCAATTACTGAAGAAGGAAGAGGATTCTGACCTCCGATTTCTAAACATACTGCACCATTACCAAGTAGGAACAGCTAATAGAAGATAAATCATCTTAACTTCCTCTGCAAAAATATTTCAGCACTGAGTAATGCAGTGTTCCCTCTCTGTTGTCATCAACCAGAGTATTTTTATCATCAAAGCACAGTCAGCAACAATTCCGTATATGGGAATTTTATCTGAAATTGAGTACTAAGTCATAAATGCCACCAGAGATACTATTTTTAATTGTTAAAATTCATCTTTTTTAAGTTTTATGCATGTTCTGGATTTCTGTTGCATGTTATTGCTGAGATGTTAACACATTTATAAAGTAGAACTATATTCAGTTACATTGTGAAATTCCAGAGGACAAAACACTATTCATAGATAAAAAGTTTAATTACATTTCTATGGATTGCAAGCTGTGATTATGTCAAAGGTTTTTGTAATGCAATATCTTTTATGCAAGCTGTAAGTACAATGTGATTCTTATGTCATTTTAGTAGATTTTGATACCTAAAGAACTCTAGGGGCCGTCACCAGAAATGAATTAGTGATTGTATCTTTAAGTGTGAGATAGTCTTCATTTCATTTTGGCTAGATAAAGACGAAACTCTGAGTAGTACCCTACTGAAATATTTGGAGGAAGCTTGTAACAGAAGAGAATAAAATGGAATAAACTGGGGAACAGAAAATTAAACCTTAGATAAGCATGTCTTATATAATCTAGTACAGAACTGAATCCAGTAGTATTTAGATAAAGCTTTTTAAACTCCAGTCCATTTATCAACATTTGTCTATTGTAAAGATTCCCTTTCCTATTCATTTTGAGTAGTTCTGATACACATGCATATATATGCATGTGCGAGCACACAAACACACACACACATACACACACACACACACACACACACACACACACACACACACACACACACACACACACACACACACACACACACACACACACACACACACACGCACACGCACACACACATGCACACACACACACACACACACACACACACACACACATACACACACACACACACACACACACACACACACACACACACACACACACACACACACACACACACACACACAGACCTCTAATTTGTATAATGCTGTCACACAGATTATGATATGCAATGATCATTGGCTCCTAGCTGTGCTGTAACACCTATGATGTAAGAAAACAAAAAGCTGGTAACTGACAAAATAAATGGTAGGAGGCAACAATCTCATCTCAAAAATTAATGAGTATGTTGATAAGACAAAACAGTGGAAAGCTTGTATAAGCAAACATCTACATTAAATATGTAACCATAGAGATAGAAAAAAAGTATGAGAAAACTGTAAAGTAGTACAGTAGAGAATCGATTATCTGAAATTTGATTATTAGAAATGTCAATTATCCAAATACAGCCTTTCAAAGTTTTTGGATAGGAAAAATCATAAAGTCTGAATATGTAAACGTTATATGTATTCACTTTGTGCTTTTTGAGCTTGTAGCCCACACGTATGTGAAAAATATTCTTTAGTGTCCACTGGAATCGCCGAATGGTTGAAAAGTGTATTCCCTGCATGCAGAAAAAAAACCAAGATTTTACAAGTGTTTTATCCAGTTTGATTATCCAAACTGCCATATGAGCTAATTTGTTTGGATAATTGACTCAGTACTGTAATTAATAAATAGATCAGATTGAAACCATACTTGAAAAAGACAAAATTAAAGCAAAACTACTAAACAATTTAAAATGCAAACAGTGAAATCAAACTGCATGAGACACAATAATAAATGCCAAATAAAACAGCATAAACAGAAAATAATGAATAATCAGTGATAGATAAGTTTGAAGACAGTAATAAGCATTGCTCTGAGCACAAAGTAATATGTGAGTCACTTCAGTTGTCACTAAATGATCACTTGAAGAAATAATTAGAAGAATTAACCCAAAAATTCAAGTCAAATGAAAGTTGCAAACACAAAACATAGCTAAGTTCCCAGCATTAGTTACTTTACTACAGAAATTTTCAGTGGACATGTAGACCACACACCAAATAGTCAGTAGTTAGTTATAATGCTCCAGTTAAACCAAAATGAAGGACTTGATAATCCAGGACAGAAACATCCAGGTGGAAAAGTCATAGGATGATCTCTTCTACATAGCAATTTGGGAAAACAGTGATAGATGCCAGAAACTGCATAAAGTTTAAAGAATTTACAGTTTACACAAGATTCCCAAATTGGAACAGCTGTTAAAAATACCACTGTAGTAAAAGACATAGAAGCCCACAGCTGAGCAGCATAGATGTACTAAACATCAAGATGAGCACAGCGGCATGAAAGGGGATGCAGCAATTGCTTACAATCTCATCGGTAAAAACTAGTCTTAATACCCTGAATTTAAAATGAAACCCTGTACTTTGTATCTATGAGCTGAAGACCTTAACCATTATGCTAAACCCGCCTCTCTGCTCACAGGCTAAAACCTGCAGCACCAAAACTGAGTACAAAACTCTATTTATCTGAGTAAAAGTAAAGGCTGGCATTTCACCACTTGAGCAGACTGAATAATTAAACAGCAGATTATTTATAAAATGTAGAATCAACATTAATGGATGAAATTGTAGTTTGCTCCGTGGAGCGATAATTAAACAGATCTCGTCCTGTTCTTTCTTGTCCTTTTTTCAAACATATGTTAGTTCGTCATTCATAAATGATGAATTATACCATGTTACATAAGGAACTTTTCCTTTCTATAATAAAACACATTGTAGACCCATGTCTCATATCTTCATTCAGTAAAATCAAAATACTCAGGTCAGCTGAAATATTTTTGCTTTAGGAAATGTACTTAAACCTGTCAGTTGTTTAAAATGTCTGGTGATTTGCTATATAGACAAAGTGGTATAAAAGTAATTAAAATCATTAGTACATTGGTTTAATACATATTTGTCATTTCTGGCTTGTTTGCACTGTTATGGATGCACTCACAAAGGTGAGTCTTGTGTTAATTGAGCTGTGTTTGTGAATTTTGCTTTAAATTTAAATTTACTGACTCAAAGTATTTGGATGTCATATGAATGCTCAAAAGAGAGCAGCAGTTTAAGATCAAAATATTGTGCTTAACTGTCTGATGGGATTGTTGGATAATGAAGAAAGTGTATTTATTGTTTTTATTGTGCAATATTGGGCAGTCTTTCAGTGAGTTGGAGTGACCTAGGAGTAAGAATGTGTAAGTTAAGACATTATAGAGGGCAGTCACCCTTTGTATAAATGTTTATTTTGTATTTCTGCACACCTGCTTTAAACCCTAGTCTCCATGTACAGATATATTTGCAGTTTCATTACATTGCCTACCGTGTCATTGTCCTGCTCTTGTCAGAATTGTAGCCATCCAGTCCCTTGTGTCCCTTACAGTTCTCTCTCTGGGGACCTGTTCACAATAATATTGCAAAACTAAGGAATGAGTGCACAAGGCAGTGAGTGCACATTTCAGTTTTTGGTAGGGAAGATATTTTTTCTGTTATGTTGTAGATAGTTACTTCTAAGGTCAGATCATCTAACATTCATTATGTTCCTATTACTCTATGGTCTGATTGTTAACACCTGATCTTTTAACACGCATTACACCAAAGTGTGGGTGTTGACAAAAAAAAAAAAAAAGAATACAAAGGACATTCATTTTTTTTTTTTTTTTGTGCAGACAAACCCCCATCCCTAAGGAGGAACTATACCTGTTATAACACTGAATTTAATTATTCAAAGTAAAATGTCACGTCTTGTCAAGGAAAATAAAATTCAACACCACTGCATGCCTGGCATACCAGGAAGGCAGTGTTGTAATCATGTAGACAATGGCGGAGTCATTCCTATTGAGTTCATGTATGGTGCTTAGGTACACAATCCCACAATGCTTGGCTACTGGGTGGTGTGTTTCAGGGAGACTGCAAACACAGAGGATCTCTCTCTCTTGTGTGGAGCAAGTCTGAGGAGTATGATTGCTACAACTGAGTAATAAATAGAGACCATGACACAGTCCATATTGTGTGGTGTAATGTACCTGTTCAGTACTGAAAGCACCTAGGCATAGAATAGGTAATAGGTTAAAACAACAAAATAATGGTAAAATGAATACTCGGTGCATCCTGAAGAAACCGAAAAAGAAAATTACCAAGTAAAGGATGATTGCTTGGGTGCAGGCTTTTAGGAGTTAAGGAAAATGAATAGGATGGGGATTGACTGGGGCCACTACCATATATACATTTCCTGCATGAGGCTGCCTGTATTCTGTTGCGTTCTCTAGGTACATTCTACCATGTCTAGGTGACTTTGGGGACCACAATATCCAGAAAGTTTAGGAAAAGGAGAAAAGATTAAGGTATGTGAGTAGCACCTAGCAGTTCTGAAAAGTCACACATTCATGATGGAGAGATGGGTATTGTTGTAGAGAATGAAAAAGAAGGTTGAGCTGGGCAGGAAGTAATGAATCCCTTAGAGTTCTATATTTTGAAAGTGTGCTTGACTCTCTGTCCTTATCCTCCATTTGATCACATAACATGGATGGCAGAAGATGCTAAGCAACTAGTATTGGAAATGACCAAGCAGGGTGCAAAAATGGTGAATCTAGTCATCTAGTCAAATAATATGCATTCTTTTGTTGCCATGCACATCTGTAGGAGAGAATTATTTTCTGCATTTGTCTACCTGTTAGAACCAACAATGATTAAAGTAGTATGTTATGCATTGAAATGATTAACTATCCTCCTTTTGTCCTCATCAAACAGGTCATAAACTCAATGCAGAACAGTGCATGAATCAATTAATTAAATTAAATTAAGTTTTCATCTGCAAAACACTGACTGAGAAAGGTTAACACACTATCAACATTTTGTTACATTAGTATGCTTTAAAATGCTCAAACTGTTTCCTGAATTCCATTATTCTGACACCTTATTAACTGAAGCAAAAATATATGACAAAGTTTTCTGAAATAGATGTTATTAGTGCTTTTTAATATTCAGTTAAAAATTATAGTCTGCAGATTTATATTTGTTGTGCAGTAAACATAAAAAATAAACAAAATGAAGGTGTTTATTCCAACTAAGGTAATGTTAATTGGTATGCAATTAAATGTACACCAGTTAATATTATCTGGTATGCAACTAAATCCATTATGAAAGAAAGAAAGAATACAGTGATGATGTTCTTTATAACAAAATGGCAATTAACTTTATTACACTTTTATAAGATTTAATGCCCAACACAGACCATTATTATTGCTCAGAATGACCATTTGGTGGTATAGTAATAACAACAATGACATTTAAATTTCATGGCACAAGAAAGGAGCACATCATAATAAGTAATGTACTCAGTGACATTGTAATTAATGTGCCATGCTTTTATCTGCTACAGTGCTAAGTTAAATTTTAATAACAGATATTTATTATTGGTTTGTTTTATTTACTTTTCTTTTCGTAGCTGGGTAGGTGGCTGGTATGAAAAGTTTTCAGTCATGACTTGGGGACAAAGATAAGAATACAGAGTTTAAAAGCAGGAAAACATACAGATTTGAGCAAACTCAGAGCACAAATTCCAAGCTGATTGCATAGGCGATGAAGAGGTCCAGGCAAATGTACAGAATTTAGCACAATTCAATGGTTATAGAGCAATCTTAGTGAAAGATTATTTAATATAATCATGTACTGCGTTGTATTTGATACAACATGAAATAAAAATATTTGATACAACATGGAATAATTGTTATATTTATAGAGTTATATGTACATTATCTACAGTATATACACATGAGAAAAAGTATGAGATGGGATTAGGGGGCAGCCTGTGCTAAGGATAATGAGGTAATTGGAGTTATGGTAGCATTCATTGTCACTCAGTATGCTTAGTGTAATTATGTTCTACTTCCTTCTTACATGCTTAGGAAGGGTTTTCTTAAAATTGAGTTTTGCCACATTACTTTGTTAGGCAGTTTGTTTCAAAGTATAGGAAACACTCTGTAGAAAGCAGGTTCCCCATTCCTAGATTTCAAAGAGGGTAAGCTTAGTAAAATGACATCATAATGTGAGTTTCTTAATGAATATATCTGGTCTTTGATTGGAAGTTTTATTTTTAGAACAGGACAGCAGCCTTTTTTTTTAATTTTGACAAAGAGCAAACTGAGCAGGAACGTTGATCTTTCTGGAACTGTTAACCAGTTGAGACTCACCTGACAGGGGGTGAGAACAGGAATCAGCAAAAAGAGAAAATCTTTTGATTTCATGAATAGCAGTATGAAATTGTTGAATATTGTAAGCTGAATGAAAAGAAAGGAGTGGGAGACCATACTTAAGCTAAGGAAGGAGGTCATTTTTGGCTTGTGTTATATATGCTACTGCAGAGAGCCAGTGACAGAGTTTTCAATTGTGGTAGGACTTTATTAATGATGTTGTCTGTGCTGCTAGAAGAGGAAGGGATTGATAGTGTGAAACCTAGGTAATTTTATTCATTAACTTGGGGGATGTAACTGCGGTGGTGGTGCTGCGGTAGCGTTGTCGCCTCACAGTAAGACGTTGTCCTGTTCGATTCTCAGCTAGAGCGTCTTCTGTGTGGAGACATGCGTGAATGGGCGTACCTTCATTGAAGGCTGTGCGTCAGGGCCGGCAACTCGGCACGTAAAAATCTATTGCCAATCATTAGCGGATAGGAGTTCCGCTGTGGTGACCCCTAACCGGGAAAAGCCGAAAGATACAACAGCTTGGGGGATGTAATTATTTTGGTTGTCAGTGATGCAAATGTTAGGCAGGTGAAATAATCTTCAAGGGGATAAAAAAATAACCTTTTTTTTATACATAACTAGTAGGTGATTAGACATGGCACAGTGACAGAAACTGGAAATTGAATTTTGAAGGTAGGTTTAGAGTTTATCATGGTATTTATTGACTTGAAGTATAAACGTGTTATCTGTGTATGGTACATGGTAGAGAGTCTTCAGTGGTGTAATTTATGAATAGAGAGAAGAGTAGGTGTCTTAAAAGACAACCTTGGAGAACCCCCTAAATTCAGTATGCCAATACAGCATTAGAAGAAGGTCGGTTACTAGAGTAGACTCGAGAACTCATATTTTTAAGATACACCTTGATTGTATCATAGTCAAATTTATATTTTGTTAATTTGTTTAATAGCAATATCAAATACTCTGGACATATCTATGAATAATCCACTTGTGATCAACCTATCTTTAATGTTACTTTAGTTAGGATCAGTAGTTGTATGTAGTGCTGTAGTAGTTGTGAATGTATTTTATAAGCCATGTTTTCAGTCAGTTAGTCATAGCTATTGATGTATTTAATTGCTTTTACAGGATTTTTTTCAAACAGGTTAGAGAAAGAGATAGAGAGAGCATAGGTCTAATGTAGGTCAAAAGTCATTTGTTCTTCTGGGTAAAGAAGCCTTGGGATTAGAGGAATGACAGACTGTTTTAGGGCTGTTGGTACTATACCTGTAGTAGTAGGTAAAATGAAGATGTAGGTAAGGGTCTTGGCATTATCAGCTGAGTATTTTGAGGATAGTGAACTGAAGAATACTGAAACTAGGAGAGATGGATTTCAAGTTTTTCAAAGGTGACTTTCATTTACAGAGATCTGCGAAAAATTTAAAGCAGCTGCACCTTCTGCTAAAGGGTAGAGCTGGGGATGTAGGCTATGATTTGAATACTAAGTAAGGACTGAATAAAGCTTTCTTAATAACCTTATGGTTACTAACCATCATACAGTTTGTGATGAGAATTCTGTATTGAATTGGCTTCCCTTACGTAATACCTAATGTGGCTACAGGCATTACTGGTGCAAAGATCAGTGGCAGATGATAACAAAGCAAGGAGAAGTCAAATGAAAAAAAAGTTCCTATCAAAGCACCTGAGAATATTGATGATCATTTTCCTTTCATTGACAATGTAAATATAAACTGCATTGCAGATGTTCAGATGTTCCTATGATAAATACACATATGCTGAGCATTCATTGAATTTGCATTATAGGCTTCAGTGGCCAAATATAAAAGGTATCGTCTGCTAAAGTAGGGATGGTTGGTTCAAATTTCATGAACAATCCCTATAAGCAATGGGTCATTAAACCTTGCTGATGTCAACTCTCTCTCCATTGGTAAGAGTACCCTCACTACCAAAGTAAGGTCTCTCCAATGCTTTTCAGATTGGGTAAACAAAAACTTGATCAACCTTTCCTCAGTCCCAGTGGGGTATGAACATTCTCAACAATTTCTTTTTTCTCACAAACTTGGTTGTATCCTGTTCATTCCCTCTGACTGGTCTTTCATTAGTTAAGTAAGACCACCTACTAGTTATCTTTGCCCAAAGGAAATCCACTTTCCAGGCAACCAACACTGTCCTGTTTAGAGACTTTAGAAAAGCAAACATTTTATATGATGAAATCTCTCAATTCACCCATAAAAACTCCATAGTTAACCCAGTGGTTTACAGCCACCTATGCTAAAGATCTTTACACCTATTTAAACAAATGCAATGAACTGGCAGTCCCTGCACGTGGTAAATTCAAAACAGACCACCCTGATTTTCAGTTAATATAAACAAACAGAAAAACAGAAGGAAGAACGTGCTCAAATTAGCATGAATGGTTAGATCCCCTCAGTATGAAGGTAACATGACAAATCTCACTCAGAAAGTGAAGGTAATAATAAAGACCAAGTTCTTGTTCGGTTATATTATAGAACTAATTCAGAACACAAAGTTAACTTTTTCATATGTCTTCCTTTCAAATCCAAGAGACATTGTTACATAGTAAGTTGACGGCCATCTTCTTTCTAAAACTATCATCACAACTTCATTCATCCCTGCATTACTTCCCTGCTCCATACTCATCAAGGATCATTTCCTTCTCCCTCTGTCTCTCTCTCTCTCTCTTTCCCATTTATGCAACATGTGGTACATCAGACTATGAGCATCTTCCAGCACTCTTTGTTTCTGTAGCAGTTATGGGTTTTACTGACTCAGGTCACTAGCTTGAGGCCCAAACCTCCTCAGAGGGTGCACCACACACATGCACATGCACAGATTCACACATAGGCCGAATTTAGAGTACCTAATCCTCCTACTGCATGTCTTTGTAATGTGGGAGGAAACCGGAGCAGTTGGAGGAAATCCATGCAAATGCAGGAAGGACATGCCAACTACACACAGAACGCACCTCAGCTGAGAATTAAATTGGAGAACCTCTTGTTGTGAGGTAACAACACTTAAGTGCTACACCACTCTGCTGCCCATCATTTTCTTCAGGTACTCTTAATAACCAAAAATAATTCTTAAACAGGTCACAACAATATTGCAGGTTACCTAATAAACATTGGCAAACATACACGGAATAACAGGTTATGTTCACAAATCCTGGTGCACTATAGTAACGATGTCCCTCCACAAGGGTGGACCCACTATAGAGACCCTGAAAACTATAGAGATATCAGCTGACTGAGTCGTATCCATAAAGTCATGGAGTGCAACATCACCAATCTCATTAATGGTGACATCAGAAATCTCCCAGTGATTCCTTGATCTGGCCAACACAGTTGACACCATAGCCATGATGTAATTGTAAGTAAGATTGTCCCATTAAATACTATATTTTCAGATAGTTCAGTAGACTGACTCAAGGGCAGAATGTATGTTGTCAGAGTGGGTGGTGCCTCTTTAGTAAAAGACAGTGTGGCCAGAGGTGTCACTGGGATTTGTGCTGGGCTCCCTTCTATCTGGCATTTAATTCATTTACCTTAAAACTGATGACAATGATCTCAAGTTAACCAAGTTGGATGATGACCGTTAGTTGAGTGTGGGTGTCAAATCAACCAAAGATACTAATGTAATACAAATCAACACTTGGTACATAGAAAAAAGGCTTTAACAAAATGACATGGACTGTGTTTTTATCCCCTTAAGGAATCAGCAAATTTCTAGAACCTACTGCATGAATAACATCCTCTTATCAAACAGGTCAATGATGAGAGAGATGCACCCCTCAGTAGATAGCTCCCTTTCCACTAGGGAACATGTGGCAAATGTAATTAGGAAATCTTTCTATATATGATAATTGCCAAAGATATATCTTCTAAAACCATAGATGCCATTGTTCCCTTATACTCTGCCATGATGAGAGCAACTATAGAACATTATATACCCTTTAGGATGTATTTTACTGGACACATCAAAAAACAAAATTGATCTCTGGCCTTAAAAATGTCAGCTACAAGGAGGGACTGGAATCCTTGTCCTTGTACTCAGTGTCCTCTAGACTCCTGAGCAGAGATATGTGTCTTGTTTACTGTGCCCTGTGAGATCCTGTTATCTTTGACATCTTTTCTTTCATGATACATCAAATATTGCATACAACAATAGAACAAAAGATCTCAAAAAAGGAAACTAGGTATTTGGAGGCTCCCTACTGAAATGTCATCACTCAAAAAATAAAAGACTAAAAAAAACAGGAGGTGATCTAATCTCAAGGATTATTCTTATTCTTTTATCATCTTTTTTGCAGGGTAGGCAAGCCCCCCTACACCTCCTAAACTTAGTTTGCCATATCTTGTAGAAAAAGGAATATCCCATGAAATGACTATCTTGTATTTCGTATATGTAACTCCCTGTTTCAGCCATTCAGTCTCCCTGTTTTGGGACACACTCAAGTGGCTCCAAGAATTTCAAATGGTTGCTGTGTCTGGATAGGTTCATCATCCAGCACTTTGCCCTCCTCTGGAATAAGCTTCTGCTACAGGTCAAGTAATGTGATTCTCTGTCATCCTTCAAACATTACTCTGACTACTGGAGAGGTATCTTTAAAGTTACTCTGAGATTTACATGCCTTGCCCTCCTTGAAAGGGGCTGTAGAGCCTGAAGGTGGTTATCGCAAGGCACTTGTGGCCACTGGTCAAATTGTGTTGTGTAGCCTATGATGTAAGGATGGAATCATTTGTCTGGTCTTTAGTGCAGAGCATTAATACTGAGTTAATGATCTGCTTCTTGTAAGACATTGTTTGATTCCCACAACCTCCATTTGCCAACAGTGTGACTGATTAAGTTATTAACTATGCAGTGCTTTGGGGCATTTGAAAAAATTGGGCTAGGCTCATCAATGGTCTTCAGGGCAGCATGGCTAGTAACTACCTATGAACCTATTACTGCAGTATTTTTAGTATTAATGTTCACTAAGTGCCATGCAGTTAGGAAAATATACATTTCATTGCAATACAGAATTATCTAAACACTGAAGTTTTAGAGAGTTAGCTATCATTTGCTCTATTTTACTTTTATTCCAAGATTTGTCACTCGTTTAGTGGCCAAGTGATAAAGGCAGAATGTGTCTTAGGAAGCAGTCACCTGAAATGACATTCAAATGCTGTGCCGAGCACTGATTGTTTAGACAGTGTAGATCTTATTTATTTTCTTATTTGAATTTGTTTATGTGGTAGAGCACTGACTAAATATGACCTATTTCAGTATTAGCCTAGGAAGCCTTATATCTTTTTGTATGTATAGAGTATGCCTATGTATGTGTTCATGGACCCCCCCCCCCCAGAAAGTTAAGACACTTTCAATGGAACTCTCAATCTACATAAGTCGGCTGACTGGCTTTCCTCTGTCTAAAGGGGAATTCTCATCTGTAACCAAAACTTATAGTCCCAGGTTGGGAAGTGATAGCAGAGTATCACAGTTGTTAATAATAATAATAGTAATGATAATAATAATAATAATAATAATAATAATAATAATAATAATAATAGGTTCATAGGTTCATAGGTTCATACTAGGCTATCTGCCCGAGGGCATTTACAAGCCTAGCCCATAGTTTTGTGGCTTACGCCACCCCTTTAGTATGGGGAACTATACCCATTATTTTGCTGTGCCTCTGTTGAGCAGTGACACTGAGGTAATCCCTGGGGTATATCTGCGATCTCCCATCCATTGGTCAAGATTTCTCTTGAACAAGGCCAGCGAGGTGCTCTGCCTCACATATACCGGGATTTTATTCCACAGCATAGGGAGTCTTTGGGTGATGAATCTATCCCTCCAGCACGTCCTATTAATAGCCGTGTCGAGGTTTAAGTCTCCCGCCCTTGTGGCTCTGACGGATCTAGATTTTTGAGGTGAAGCATATTCATCAAATCTGGGTTTGACATTGCCTTGTATGTTAGGCAAAGGTCACCTCTGAGCAAGCGGTGGCGACTGAATAGAGCTGGAGTTCTTTCAGTCGGGCAGCATAGGACAGATGTTTGAGACCCTTTATCCTTTTGGTGAGGAACTTTGTGGCCTCTCCAGCTGCTGCAAGTGTCGGGTCAGATACATTCGAATGGGGCATTGTACTCAATCATTGGTCTGATGAGTGATGAGTATAGGGAGACTATGACCTCCCTTGATCTAGATGAGAATCCCTTCATGATAAGGTGGGCAATGTAGAAGGTCTTCCTAACTACTTTAGCTACATGGGTGTTGAATGACAGACTACTATCAACCTGGGTCCCCAGGTCCCTGATAACTTCTTCTGTACTCAGTGGATTGCCACCTATTTGGTAGCTAGGGGTAACCTTGTTTTTCCCGAAGGGTATGACTATGCATTTTTTGGCATTTAACTTTAGGCCATGGCTCTGGCACCAGTTATCCGTTTCTGTGAGACCCTTCTGAAGGATATCTGTGTCAGATGTGTTTTCTACTATGGCGCCCAGTTTGCAGTCATCTGCAAACTTTGTCAGCCATAACCCTCCTGTGTTTGCTTGTACTTCGGAAAAGTAGATGCCAAACAAGAGTGGGCCCAGCTCTTACTCTGGCAGCTGATTATATTTAGCTGTACCAGCGTCCCTCACCAATGTAAATACTTGCCTTGGCGAACATGGCAACTCCTCTCCAGGCAATTGCAATATATGCAGTGGACCTCTTTCACAATAATGTTTAGAATTATAACAGACCGTGCTATTTTCCTCTCTCAGATACGGAAGAACCAGTGTGAGTCATTCACTCTCACTCTCCCTTGCCATCTACTCTAGCACCCATTCCCTTGGCAGCCCCTGTCCATCTGGGTCTCAGTCTGAGATTTATTCCTTCACAGCATGGTTGATAATTTATTTGGGCCTCATAATTAATATATGACAGTCTGTCTCCCCCTCTAAATCTATATCCATGCACAACTCCAGCAATCAGCATCCGCTTATAAAATCAGACAGGACAGCTGTGTATTCTGCCTTTGTTTTCAAAGACAAATATAAAAAGACCCATTTATAGACGGAGAGAGTACCAGGCTATCAAGTTAAAACAGGAAACACTTTAGTGAACTACATGTATTTTTGTAATTTAGAAATGGATGTAAACATTTTTATTTTCTTGTTCTGAACGAGCTAAAGAAGAAATCATGCACTTCATTTAACAAAGTGTACAATATGGGAATAAACAAAGGTGTAATGAGGATGTTTCCATCACACATCACTTACACAACCTAACAGATGAATTACAGACCCTAAGCTGTTAAGATACCATGGAAAGATGTGTAGAGACTGGTTCTCCTGGGCTTTGAATGGTGTAATACTTTGGCAGTGAAAATGGAAAAGGAGGCAAAAAGTGCAGTGCACCAGGGACTTTATGGAAATCTGTTAATAAAGCCAAATTTGTCAGTCATTTAAAGTATATAGCAATACAGCATTATATACCAAATGAGCATTTACATGAGAAAGTGAAATCAAGCTGTGCCATAGGAATGCAAGCAACAGTGCAGGTATACTGCATGCAGCTGACAAACAGTACTCAGACACAGTAATGTAGCATTTCAGATGCAAAGAGGCTTTAAATAATACTTCTGAACTAGCATTTCCAATAATAACCTACGAGGTGAGGCAAGAGAGCAGCACGTGTGCATGTGTGAGACAAAGACAAAAATAGAAAGAATATATGCATTTAACTGCTCTTGTATAAATCAAGAAGGGCATACAATAGCATTTAACTATTTAGTGATTTCAAAACTTCATAGGAAAATATTTGGCAATCATCATGCCTTCACTTTGATGATAATAATGAGCATAGGTCTTGCCCCTGCATCTCTCTCTCTCTCTCTCTCCCTCCCTCCCTCTTTTTTTCTCTCTCTCTTTCTCTCTCTTTTTTTTTTTTTTTTTTTTTGTTCAGACTTTTGAGAGGAATCATTTTCCTGAGACTGAGCACCCAACACAGATTCATGTACATCTGTTTGACATGCTGATTTATCAGTTTGCAAAATGAAATTATACATAATTAACTGTAATACAGTGAAGTTGTAATGTGTGGGTGCCACCTATCATTGTTATTTATCTTTTGACAGGAAACATTTCCTATTCCTTCTATTCTGGCATCGCTCATGACCATTTTTATTTATTGCCAAGAAGACAAAAATACAATGCATTTTCAGATTTCTGAATGAATAAATGACAATATGGTAGACTAAAATGAGAATAGCTAAAAAAATGTATTTGGTGACAACTGCTTCATATCAGTCCTTTAATCTCTAGTTGTACAACTCAAGAAGATATTGTTACCTTCCAGGTTCCCCCTATATGACCCAGGAAATGCATACCACAGATGTTGTCATGCGCCCCTCCAGAATAGGGCTAACTGACACTAAATCCAGGAGGTTGACAATTTCATGTTACAAGTGAAGGAAGTTGTGCTGAATACAGTGTGCAGGGGTTTGTCAGACTACTCAGTCTCCTAGATTGTTTGTCTGTGGTGGATGTGGTCAGACTAACACCCATCATGAGGAGGGATCAATCAATAGCTCTTTTTGTATGCCAGTTTACCCTCTGTATTCTGTTGAGAACCAAGGGCAACCTGAGCTGAATATCTTCACAGCAAATGTTTTTCGACTTTAAAACCAGTCCATACCGTACCTAAAATTGACTTCCTGTATACTATACTATATTATACTATACAATAATAAGGTTTTAACCCTGATTCCTATCTAACTTAACTCTTAAGAAAAAAAAAAAGTTTTGTCTTTGCTGCCTGTAGTCTGCGCAGGCAATGACACTATGAACAGTATCTGAGCACCACTACTTTGTGTGTGTCCTTCAGTGTTGAAGCATAGTGTAGTTGCAGTATAGGTGACATATATTGCACTCAAAGTTCAGCTCTCCATCACTGCCCCCCCTCCCTTTAGGGAAGGAGAACTATCAGCAAAAGTTTAATAATTTCCCTTTACAAATGGCTCCCAGTATAACACCAACCGACTTCTGAATCATTTTTCCAGTTTTATCGACAGCTATGAAATAGTATGATACTGTTAGAAAAACAGGGTTAATTTGTTTACATAAAGTTCTACAGAACAGAAATAATGTCTGTATAGTTTATTTGCATGGCACAATATAATTGGGTATAAGTTTGTTCTTAGGTAAGTAGTAGGCCTGAAATCCAGGAGTCCATTAACTAGTTGAGCCTAAATTCCCCAAAGGCCACAAAACACTGTCTGGTAATGTAACTAGCCCAGGGACACACAGCAGACAAATGAATACCGAGGGAATCAAATCTTCTACAATAAGAAATAGCTCATTTATAGCAAGAACTCCCATCCTTCTGATCTTCAAGCACCAAAGATAAGCTATTGAGCTACTGATGCCGACAATTTTTGCACACTGATAAACAACTAGCTAAAGTAACTCAACATTTTCTAGAATTCATAAATTCCAACGCCTTGGATCAACTTATTCACACCCCCACCAGGGGCAGCAATATCCTAGACCTGGTCATTACCAACATGGGAAAGCGGTGTTTCACACCAGAGGTCAATTCCTCGTTGGTCAGATCCGACCACAAGCTAATCAGCCTAGACATCCACATCCCACCCCCACCCCCAATTAGGGAAACCATCGTAAAAAACTTCTCCAAAGCCAACTTCACACTTCTTAAGACAGAAGTGGCAAACTTCATGACACCCATGCAGACGGACAATAGAGGTATGACTGCCGAATCCTGCACAAATGCACTTTATAAGCACTTACACGAGTGCATGGCTCATGCTATCCCTAATAGAACCAAAAAAAAGGAAGCCAATCTGGTGGTCCTCTGCCATAAACAAACTCTACAACAGAAGAAAGAAACTGTTGCAAAAAAGAGTAAAATCCCATGACTGGAGGAACTCCCTGGTCAACCTCAGTAAGAAGCTGAGATCCCTCATAAAATCCTCCAAAGCTAGTTATGAAAACAAAATTACCACTGACTCTAAAGACAACCACAAAGCATTCTATAGCTATGTCAAAAATCTAAATGGGAACACTCAGATCTGCTCTGAGTTACAGCACAATGGCACTAAATATATAGAACCAACTGATATTGCCAACATCCTAGCAGATAGGTTCAGTGCTAACTTTACCCCCCTCTCACCCCCTAGAGGGCCCATCTCTATACCGGAAGAATGCAAAGTTCCTATAATCATGGCTGTACAGGAAAAAATCACACTCTCCAAAGCCAAGAACACAGCATCCATGGGATCTGACAATATCCCAGGCTGCGTTCTACATGAACTACAGAATGAACTGGCACCCTACCTAAGTACCATGTTCAATCATAGCCTCACCTCAGGCTTTGTACCCACTGAATGGCGCACCGCAACGGTTATCCCACTCCACAAAGGGGGAGCCACGACGGACCCCGGGAACTACCACCCCATTAGCCTGATAAGCCTGGTCTGCAAGGCCATGGAACATATCATCATGGAACTCATAAACAAAGGCATTGGTAATCTACAAACTCTGGACCCTACCCAGTTTAGATTTGTAAAAGGCAGATAATTTCTCCTAAACTTGATTGACTTCTTTGAAGCAGTCACCAAAGCCATAGATGAGGGTAAAATGGTTCACACAGCTTATCTAGATCTCGCCAAGGCTTTCGACACCATCCCCCACTCTGGAATTATAGATAAGCTCACTAAACTAGGTATAAATCCCTATGTCACAAGATGGGTTGCCAACTGGCTCACGGACAGAACCCACACTGTGAAAGTAGTGGATTCCAAATCCGACATCAGACCAGTGATAAGTGGAGTACCACAGGGTTCAGTCCTGGGTCCTCTCCTGTTTGGTATCTACTTCTCTGAAGTGCAGGCCAACACAGAAGGTCTTTGGCTAACAAAGTTTGCAGATGACTGCAAACTAGGAGCCATAATCGAAACTCCTAACGATGTGGACAAACTACAAAAGGGCCTCACTGAGACAGATACCTGATGTCAAAGCCATGGCCTGAAGCTCAACGCCAAAAAGTGTATTGTCATCCCCTTTGGTAAAAACTCTGTACCCATGAACTACCACATAGCTGGTAATCTACTTAATGTCAAAAATGTGATAAGAGACCTTGGGACACAGGTGGACAGTGGTCTCTCCTTTGATAATCACATCGCCACAGTGGTCAGGAAATCCTTCTACGTGGCTCATCTCATCATAAAAGGATTCTCATCCAGAAAAAAAAGAGGTCATTGTTCCCCTCTACACATCACTCATTAGACCCATTATAGAGTACAACACCCCTTTTGGTATGTACCTCACAAGACATCTACAACAACTGGAAAGACCACAGAAATACCTCACAAAGAGGAATACTGGCCTCAAACAGATGCCCTATGCAGACCATCTCAAAAAACTACAGCTTAACTCGATTGCATATCGCCTACTCAGGGGCGATCTCTGCCTAACATACAAAGCTATGTCAAACCCAGAGCTGTTGGACATGCTCCACTTAAAGAAATCCCAATCCCTCTGAGCTACATGCTCTAGGGACCTAAACCTTGTCACCACAATAAACAGAACATGCTGGAGGGATAGATTCCTGTCCCAGAGACTTCCCATACTCTGGAACAGACAACCTATCTATGTCAAACAGAACTCCTCATTAGCACTCTTCAAGAAAAATCTTGATGACTGGATGGGAAATGGGAAATTCATCCCGGGGATCACTTCTGTGGCTCTGCTTGACAGGGGCACAGGAAAATAATTTTCTTGGGTGGCGAAAGCCAGGGTACATTTTTTGGCTAGGCTTGTACCTACCTATGAACCTATGAGCCATTATTCACACTACAAGTACATTTTGTCCCATCCCTAACCTTTAAAGCCACTCAGAGCCAATCAGTATGTCACAGAAATAGGACAGATACACTGCTTTTCAAGCTACATTCATGGAGAACATTATGCAGGCATCCAATCCTTCTAGAAGGAAAGCAGAAATTTTTGTCAAAAATGACCTCATCAGCACAAGCAGAGTGTTTGAGAATCACCAATTAGTTGAAACACCTGCTGTTCATAAGGATCAGTTGTATATATCCCCATGTGCTACTGATACAAGACGTTTGGGAGTTCACTCAGTGGAAATTCTAGCTTTGCTGGAGTTCTCACTTTGTTTTTATTGATTGTTTTTTCAGTGACATTCTCACTCATTGTTTTACTTTGTTGTTTGGGATATTTTTGCAGTGACCCTAATGATAATGGACATCAGCTGGGTATAATAGCCCTGTGTTTCTAATGCTTAGTCAAACACTCTGCTTGTGCTATGCAGATGAGGTCATAACAAGGCTGAAATATGCATATCCACAGCTGGTTGGGTTTGGCTTTATTGGCCTGAAATTGTCCATTAAAATGATGAAACAAGTCATGGGCATTCAGAATCGCCAATTAGCTGAAACACCTGATGTTCATAAGGATCATTTGCATATATCCAATGTGTCTCTAATACAAGAGGTTTGGGAGGTCACTCAGTGGAAGTTTTAGCTTTGCTGGAATTTTCATTTTGTTTTTAATTGATTGGTTTTCAGTGACCTTCTCACTCATTGCTTTAGTCCTATGGTTATATGTAATATATTAGCAGGCAAAATTTTGTGGCAAATTAACCTCACCTACCCACTATCACTGAGAATTTACTTCCCCCCTGTAATCACCTTGGAACATATTTTAGAATCCCTGTCGAAGGTTAAAAATTGTTTCTCTGGGACCAGATAGCATTCCAGGCTGCATTCGCATCAGTGCCCAGTATGGTCTATCTGAGACTCTGCATAACCTGTTCAACCTCTGTTTATCCTCATGATTTGTCACCGATGACCACTGAATAGTGACTGTGACTCCTGTATACAGGAGTGGCTCCAATACAGATCCAGGTAATTATAGGCCAATCAGCCTTGCCAGTAGTATATGCAAAGCCATGGAAAGTTTCAAATCAGAATTCATTTATTCAGACATTAACTGATTAAGATCCCTCTCAGTTTTGTTTTGTGAAGGGCAGATCTTGTCTCATCAACTTAGTAAACTTATTTGAAATGTTACAAAAACCCTGGACATTGGTAACTTTGTCTATACTGGTTATTTTGACCTGGCCAAGGCTTTGAACAAACTTAATGTAACCTCCAGCATTGTCTGCTTCTTTGCAAGCTGGCTATCTGGCAGATCCCAAGTAGTGAAAGTTGCTGGTTCTCTCCCTGAAAGTAAAATTGTAACTAGTATGCTACCACAGTTATCAGTACTTTGCCTTCTAGTTGACATTTATTTTCTAGACATCCAAGACCATATCTTTTACATGTCTTTGACCAAGTTTGGTGATGACTAGTGAGGCACAATTACCTACTCATCCACTGATACTAGACTACTCCAAAAATGGCTGCAAAATGCTCATAGCTGGTGTACTGATGATGGTGTCAAGCTAAATGCAAAAAAGTGCAGCACAGTATCATTTGCTAAAAAGCTGTCCCCATGTCACATGTTACAGGTGATACTCCTTTTCAAGCAGATACATTCATAAGAGAGCAGTACTTGTGTGGACAACCTTTCTCTTGTTCAGGCATCACATTTAAATCCTAGTCAGGAACATCTTTTATCCAACCCAGTTAATTTCCAAGAAAATTCCTTCAAGATCCAAAGAAGTCATCGTACCACTTCAACTATACCAATAGATTAGAATAACTCTTTATAATTAGTAGCCTACCAGCTGCTCCAAGGTGGCCTCTATCTCTTTTCAAGCCATGAAAGACCCAATCCTACTTAATTACCTATCTCCTCACAATACCAGTGATGCTACAAATCCCCATACTAGGGACTTAAATTTACAGAACAGATAAACAAGACTTGCTGAAGGGATAGGTTCCTAACCAAATGTATTCACATCCTTCGGAATAAGTTGCCACTCTAGGTAAAGCAAAGTGCTACTTTTCTGTTTTTAAAGTTAGTACTGATGATTGGATGGGTAGGCATAAATTAAATCAGGGTTATCGTACTTAGGCCATGCTCAGTGTGGGAGGTGGACACTATTAAGTGCATCTACTGAAAGGTACATATGGCTAGGCCTCTTATGGTCCCTGTAATAATGTGCCTATTATACAATGACCCCCCCCCCATTAATATTCCAAAACATGCATGCTGATTGGTCAGCGTGCATGTTGTAAATCAGACTTATACTAATGGAAAAAGGTCCGGTACCCAGAATTTTTCTGTTAGTAGAAGTCTTTTTTTTTTTTTTTTTTTTTTTTTACAGCAACAGAGAACTCAAGATCTCCGTTGCTTTTTAGAAACTGTCTCGCTATGTTAAAGGAGTTTAACATAGCGAGACAGCTTTTAAAAAAGTAACAGAGATCTTCCTTTCTCCATTGCTTTTTTTAAAGCTGTCTTGCTATGTTAAACTCCATTAACATAGCGAGACAGTTTGCAAAAAGCAACGGAGATCTTGCTTTCTTCATTGCTTTTGCCCACAGCTCTGATCTACTGCGTAAGCATATGCATGCGCAGTATATCAGAGCTGCCGAAGAATACCAGACAGCTGCAAAAGGGCAGCACAGAGGCATTATACAATGCCATTATTTAAGAAAAGTAAGTATTTATTTTCTTAAATAATGTCATTGTATAATAGCAATAACCCACTTCTGGGTGTGGGTAATGCTGGATTTACCCAAGGTTGTCTTTCTTTGGCCACTCAGGCTTTGCCATCATGACCAAACCACACCAATTTTGGGTAAATCCAGCATTACCCACACCCAGGCATGGGTTATTGCTTAACTATTATTCATATATTCTAAGTGAAATGCAAAGAAGCATTTCATTATATCAAACTCTGCCTTAACAGCAGTCCTTAAAATGTTAAGGACATTGAGATGGAATCTGACGCATGTTTTAAAATTATAGCACACAGCAGTGAACCTTCTACTTCCCCCATCTAATTCTTAATCATCGTCCCTTAAGGCTGGCAGCACCCGGATCTCTCTGTGTACACATCCAAGACAGTGACTCCTATCCTTATAGGACCACTCCTATTCATGGCTACCCACCTATTTTCATTTAAATGCATCTCTTACCTCTGTCAGATCTCAACTTGCACGCTCATACATCATTTATATAGTTTGCTTATCTAATGCCAACCTGTTTTAATTTTAATGTCATTAAAACTTTTTTAATGATATTCAAGCATCGTTATCATACCGTATCCAGGTTTGGTGTGCTAAGGTGATTCATTTAACACCAGCATCACTACTACTAGTGTTGAGGGAGACTGTTCCTTTTTAATTAGAACACAGTTAAAGCATAACTGTACATAACATTTACGTAGATATTGAGCATCTTATAACAGAGTGAGATATTAAGGTAGTGTGCATGGACTGATTTAATTATATGGATGACTTACTAACAATAGTTATCATCTTATATTTCTACAATTTAATCTGTCACATTTTGGTTATGTCTTGGTCTCCGATAAGAGAATCATTTTATGTTTTTGGTGTTATTGACTTACACTACTAGAATGTAGTCTGAGACTGGATCATAAATCTAATTCATCACACAATGCAGTCAGTATTATACAGACTAGATCTACTATGGACTTTGTTTTGTGCCTTTTTGATGAATAAGTTACTCTGGGGACCTTCTACTATAATGGTACCTCAGCAGTGTATTTGGACCTACTTCATTGAGTATAGGATATGCTTAGGCTTACACAGTATAGTACCGAAGAAAGACTGCACTCCCCGCCCATGTAATGTACACTAGTACCCCTCAGCTGTCATGCAGTTATAAGAAATGTGTGCTGTCCAAGGTGAAATCCCTGCCACTGCTAGTACATAATGAATGAAGATTTGCTGTATGCTTTCCCTAATACAAGTATCAGATTTCCCCCTCCGGCTTATGGTGCAGCAATGATGGAGGTGAAAATGTCATACTGCTGATGTTTTAGAATAAGATGAATCTGTAGCTCTTTTAAATGTAGTTATTATTCCAGAGGGTCAGCATAATATACACACATGGTAAAAAAAAAAACACATATACATATGCAGATATGGCACATGTATGATAGCCACATGGAGTGCCTGAAGACCGTGGATGAAAACAGAATTGCCAATGCATTGATAAATATGATATAGAAGTGAAAAAAGATTAATTATGACACTACATCTTATAAGAAAGAGGGCACTGGAGGCAGGAGAGGACAGAAAAGGACTCGGTGGGGCAGTTCAACAACACTACATGAAGCTGATCCCACTGTTTCTCTCACTGGCCATTTGTGAATTCACTGAAGAGCTGCACATGATGTAGTGCAATGTACATTTACATTTCCTCACATCACTCGCTTTTACTTAGAGTAAAATCAGCATAATTCATTTAGCTGTTCTTGATCCCTGATTCTGTCAAAGGGTTGAAGAATTTGTATAATCAGACTTTGCTGCCCTGGTGGTGTCCAAATGGAGTAAGAAAGGGTACAGTAACAAACATTGTAGAAAAAATAGAAAATGCCATGAATCTTATTCGCAATCTCATAGCTACTTATTTATTTTATAAATGCTTTATTAATTTGATGTCTAAATGTACAAAATCAATTTTCACAGGAAGGTCTGGCTGAAAAGCCCCACAGTTATACATAAATAGACATACGGCAATGCACGTTAATCTTAGAAATGGTTTTTAACACCAGTGGCGGCTGGTGACTTCAAATTAAAGGAGGGCTGCAGGAGACAGCTGAATGGGCGGGGCCAATGGGAAGGGTGTGACCAACTAGAAAGGGGTGGAGCTATGCTCAAAACCACAACAGCTGGAACTTTAATTAAATACGCTGCCCTGGGTGCCAAACAGTCATTACGAGAGTCCAATCAAGACAAAATGAAGTTGTTGTGTCTTTCGGCTTTTCCCGGTTAGGGGTTGCCACAGCGGAACTCCGGTCCGCTAATGATTGGCAGTACATTTTTACGTGCCGAGTTTCCGGCCCTGACGCACAACCTTCAATGAAGGTATGCCCATTCACGCATGTCTCCACACAGAAGACGCTCTAGCTGAGAATCAAACAGGACAACATCTTACTGTGAGGCGACAATGCTACCACAGCACCACTACCGCAGTTCAAGACAAAATGAAGTGTAGAAGAAAAAAATATTTCAATGCATTGGCTACATGACAATTTGCTTAATATCCAGATGGAAACAGGTTGTGAGGTATGAAAAAATAAATTACTTTTTAAATACATTACTGGAATGCCAGTCAAAATCAAGTATAAAAAAACAAGCAGCACTCAACTCAAACCACTACTCCTTGCACTGCAGTTCTAATTATAATTTATATTCAGCTTTATAAAATTACCAAGTAACATGCTGAAAGTAGTAATCTCTGTGATACCCCCACTTGTAAAAATGTTTCTTATCCAAAAGACCTGCTGCCTGACACAACTATCTACTTGTTTAAAGAGGAAGACATGATCAAAGTAAAAAATGAACAGCAAACAAGAAACAAGCTCAAGATAAATTGTTAACGGATTCCTACACAAGTTTTGGACCACACATGATAGACTGGCATTCTATATAGTTTACGGGTAAAGCCTGCAAAGATGACTGCAAGTATCCAACAAAAGATGACTGCAAGTCTCCAACAAATGTAATGAGCTTCTGAAAATACTGTAATCCTGTACTTTTATTACAAATACTGTCATATGCATTTCAATACCCAAGGCTCATACATTATCTAGTTATGTAAATATTCTCTGCATGGCAACAACGAAAAGGCTTTCAATGCTGGTAATTCTTTAACAGTATGCTTATTAAAGCTTACTTGCATCTTACAATCTCTGACAAGCTTACCTGATGATCATTAAATCATTGCTACTTAAATAGAGCAACAGGGCACTGTGACAGCATGCATTTCCTGAATAATAAGAAGCATAAATCAACAGTATAAAATATGACAGAAAACCAGAACATTCTGCAAAATCAGGGACAGATGAAAAGCCATGGTTGTACTTGTGGTCTACCTTGGATGGGGGAATACTCTCCACACTTACACTGCATAACTGCTCCTTGCCTTTCTTGGACACATCCTGAGCCACTACAATGGGGAGTGAGGAGCAAACAAGTATGTCACAATTTGAAATGCCTCTGGCTGATGGTGAAGGCTCTGACACTCATACCTCTCAAATTCAGAGCAAGAAATCTGGACAAAGCCATACATAGAACTAGAAGTGGGACACAGGCCCAAAAATAAGGAAATTTTTTTAAATATTGCTCTTATTAACTTAGATAATAGAACAGTAGTAGGTCTTGCATTAGTACGAATTTTCGGAAGGGTATGAAATCTGAAACTCAAATGTCTGCCATTATTTTCTAACTTCAATCTTTAATGACTTGCCACTAATTTGCCAGAAAACCACAATTTTATGAAAAACAGACCAAAATGTGATGGAAACATATAAAGTTGCCACACAATACAGATGCTGTACTTGTCACAAAAAGGGACAACTTTTTAATATTAACACTGTTAACTTGAGCAGCTAACAAAATAAGAGCATCTACATGCATTTCTGAAATAAAAGTAATCTATAACTCTGATCATTACAGTTATATATAATTGTAAACCGTCAACGTTTTCTTCCAAAATTGCCATTTTGAGGAAGGATTATTAGGGGAGAGCAACATTTTGAGCCAAAATTGGGGACAATTGAGAGGTTTTGATATTCCTAATTCTACAAAGCAATTTGCACGTACCTCTCAACCTCTTAATGCAGGAAATCTGGACAAGGCCAAATATATTGGGGGAACATACAAATACTACTAAAAATTGCTCTTGTATAAACTTAAGACAGTTGATAGAATAATAGGTCTTGCATTAGCATACATTTTTCTGAAGGTTATGACGTCTGAAGCTCAATGTCTGTCATTTAGTGACTTCATTCCTAAATGATTTGCTAGAAAACCACAAATCTTATGAGGAACAAACCAAACATAAGAAGCAAATATCTATTCATTCTGCAAAAATATGGACAACTGAGAGGTATAGTTCAACCAGGGCTGTCTGAGTTTGCTACCCCCCCCCCTCACAAAATCATGGTCGAATGGAACCTTCCCCTGCAGCCATTCCAATGTCCCATTCCTTGGTTATTTTGCCCCATTTACCGTAAACACTGTAATGTGCATACTGCTTTACTTCTGAGATGAATTAGATTTCATTTGAAAGTTTTATTTTGCATTTTACAGCACAAACCCTAATAGATATCTGTTAAACAAAGCCATGCTGTCTCACAATGAAAATAGACTTAGCATTAAAACTTCTCTGCCCTTGAAACTCACATGAATTGAAACAGCATTGAAACCCACATTCAAAGAAAATACATTTTGCCAGTGGCAGATAAAGATTAACTTTGGGCTGTTTTCAAAATCATAGGCCCCTTGAACATGAAACATACACATAATCTTTGATACAAATTCCTGACTGTATTACATTATATTCCTTGTACAATACAGTGCAGTTGTTAGAGGGCATTTTAAATTTATTGTTTTGAACATTTTTCCAGTAAACAATGAAACAAAATGCATGCACCAATGACAAAACTGCCCAATTCAGAACATTTCCATTATAAAAAGTCTACTCAACCTTCTGTAGTCCACCAGTATCAGTAAATATGCACAATCTCTGAAGTAGTAAAATCCACATTAAATAAATCTGTAACTAATAAAGAGGTTGCTACTAGCAAACAACTTTATATGTCATTGTTTCATCTACAAATAAAGTGCATGTTGCCCTTGAAGAATAAATTGCCTATGTTGCATGCATTAATAAAATGATAAACTAGTAATACCGCAATAGGGAATGGATGGCAAACTGATAACAGGTTCATAGTTACTAGGTATCTTTGCAAAAAAGGACTGCAGCATCCACCCCCTTTACAACACAGTGCAGTATCAGAAATGCATCTACTTACTATGGGTGTAGAACCCATAGCCTTCTGCATCAAAAGCAAGTACACTACCTGTTGTGCTATTAACAATGCACGCAGACTCGGCATTAGCAACACTAAACTTTTGTTCCCCTGCAGCTCTCAGCTACTTGTAAAATCTACTTGACGCTCAACTTTATCTCTGAACTTTGCAGCACAAGAAATCTGGAAAAAGCCAAAATGTATTGGGGGGGGCAAAAGGCCAAAAACCAGGAACACATTTTAAACATTGCTTGTATAATGTTGGAAAGTTGCTAGAATAAAATGCTGTGTTACTACCATACATTTCACTGCCACGTCTTGAACCAGGAGACCCTGTGCAAAACAGTCAACAAAACATACCACTGTGCCAAATCAGCTGAAACAGAGGAAGACAAACGTAAATGGCTACCATTTAGTGAATTCACCATAGCTGTCAACCTCTTAGCAATAAACACCTGAAAAAAGACAATAATGTGGGAATACAGCTGCCAAACATATTCAGTGAATTCAATTCTCACCATAGCTCTTAACCTTAGCACAAAATACCTGGACGAGGGCAATAATGGGGCAATACAGTCCCAAAAATATAGGCAAATTTCAAATATCCATGTTATAAACTTGGACAATTGCTAGAATAAAAGGTTGTTTTACCATGTACTTTCTGAAGAATATGAAGTCTGAAATTCAAATGCCTGTTACTTTTAAACATTTGTTAACCAGGAAACTAGTCTGACTTGGAACAAAACAAAGCCAATTTTCAGCAGAGCAGGGAGAACCATCTTTGTAAGGGATGGAAGGACATGCAGACTCCACACACAAGGCACCCCAGCCAAGAATCAAACCAGAGAAACTGTAGCTGTCAGGCGACAATGCTACCAATGCACCACTGCACTACAAACCTTTGCAAGGAAAACTGAAGATACAGAAACCACAGATTTTATGAGGAACAGAACAAATATGAGGCAAAAATCTGCAATTTTTTTACAAATGGTGGGTAGGGAATTCAGGTCCTTGCCACCTGCATCCAAGGTACAGGATTCAAGCCTGAGTATCTCTACCCACCACTATGTGTTAACAGGGGCATTTCACACACACACACACACACACACACACACACACACACACACACACACACACACACACACACACACACACACACACACACACACACACACACACACACACACACCCTTACCTCTCTCCTGATTGAAGCAGCAAAATTCCATTGTCCGGAACTTGACCGACTTCAGCAAACCTTACCTCTCTCCTGCTTCAAAACTCCATTGTCTGGAATGCATTCGACTGACTTCAATACTTCCCTGCAAGCTGCACACAAGGTCCAATGCTCAACTGACTTCGTTTCCCTGCAAGCCACACACAAGCTCCAGCTTGACTTCTTCACTTCAAACTCAACTTACCTCTCTCCTGATTGGTCCTGCGCTCCCTGCGAGAGCTTTGATTGGTCCTGTCTGTGGACCAAGCAGTCCGGAGCTCCTCTGTTCTGTGCAGTCGTCTACCGCACAGATTCTTGGGCATCTGCAGGGCAGAAAATACCTTCCCTGTATCTGGACTGCTGACTCAGGCAGTCAGAGTTTGCACAGATTCCTGGGCAACTGCGGGGCAGTCTGAGTGTGTCTGTGCATGTGCAAAAGTTCCGGTACTCATACATTTTTTTTTAATTTTATGTTTCACAATTTATTTTTATTTCTTTTGTTTCTAGGTGGGAGGGCTGCCATCCTGCAGTCCGATAGCAAGAGCCGCCCCTGTATAACACTACTTTTATGCCTAAGATTATTAAATGTCTCTATTATGTCTGTTCACTACTTCATCTTCTTCAAATGTTTTAAAGTCAGTAGATAATGATTCCGATGTTATCTGTAAGCCCCAATATGCTGCATAAGTAATGTAGATTACATCTGCTGTTGACTGGACACTCAACGTCCACCAACCTCTATTGAGTCCACGGCATTTATATATTATCAGCTCCTATGAGCTGTTGCAGCCAGCTGGTAGTCTTGCACTCTTTGTTCAGTTTGTACATTGATTTTATTTCAGTTTTTTTGTTTATATTTTAATATAAATGAGCCACATCAAAGAAATAAAGATGGCTGTGGTGTTGCAGCAGTTAGTGTTGTTGCCCACAGCAAGATTTTCTCAGGTTCGATTCTGAGCTGGGGTGCCTTCTGTGTGAAGTCTGCATATTCTCCCCTGCAGTTATGTAGGTTTCTGCCAGGTGCTCTTGTTTCCTCCCACATTCCAAAGACATGCAGTATGTGGACTGGACACTCTAAATTGGCTGTAGGTAAGTGTGTGTGCATGAGTGATTGGAGCAAACGAACTACCATGCCAGGGCTAGCCACCCGGCAGTGTAAACCTTAGCTCGAGATGATTGTCACTGTAGAAGTGACACCCCAACCCCATGTGCAAATGAGAAAAGGAGTTGAGGATGGAGACACATCAAAGAAATACACCCATGGGCAGCCCATGCTCTTGGACTGCCAGACTGCAGCCCCCTCAACTGTAAAATAAAAGAAATAAAAAGAAAAAAAAAAAAAAAGAAAAGAAAAAAAAGTTTAAAAATTCGCGGACTTCGCGCATGCGCACTAGTCCGGACTGCTGCTGAGAGTCTGGAGCATGCTCAGATTGTCTCAGCAGCAGTCCTGATTGGGAAATATGAGGAACAGAGCTCCCAGAAGTCTATGCAGTTTTAAACTGCATAGACTGTCCTGGAACTCGCTGGGAGAACGCGTCGGGGTCGGACTGCAAGGTCAGCAGTCTGGAATGTGCTGCAGACTCGTTGGGAAGATCCCATGGGTCTTTTTGCGGGGGGTTTGGATTTATTGGTTTCACTCGGAGGATCTCGCGGGTCTGGAGTTGAGCGGGCGTGGTTTGGATGTATGCATTGGATTTATGGAGGGATCAGGGTTTGGATTTATTTATGGTGGTTTCACTTATTTATGGAGAAGGACAAGAGCTACTACAGGTAAGTGGGATTTGGTGTGTGTGTGTGTGTGTGTGTGTGTGTGTGTGTGTGTGTGTGTGTGTGTGTGTGTGTGTGTGTGTGTGTGTGTGTGTGTCTGTGTGTGCGCTTAATATCATCATTCATTTGATTTTTTGATAATATCTTAAGTTTGTTTTCTTGGGATACACCCAAGAAACATAGTTTGGGTTGAAGGTGCATCTTTTCACTTATGCTACCTAATCTTTTACCATTTAAGACCATTTCTGTTTGCATTTCTTGTTTCACTGCTATGCTCAATTGTCACTTTGTTGGCCTTTAATTCCAGGATCCGCCTGAGCAGCTTACTATTTTGCTCATTGACCTTGTGGGACAATTTTAAGGGATTATGATCCCGAACTTTGAATTTTCTACTATATAGGTGGGCTTGGATTTCTAAGACAGTTCAAACTCTCCTCAGGCTTATACATTGCATTCTTACATCCTTTTACATGGCATTCTTACATCCTTTTACATGGCATTTTTATATACTTTTACATGGCTATATAATATTTTTCCCACGTCTGAAATTGGAACATGTATAAGTACAGCTTCCAAACCATGGGGACCACTTCTGTCCTGAACCTCCTGTTTATCTGAAAGTCCAATATCTCTACCAATACTAGAAAAGTGCCTGTTGCTCTGTGTTTAAGTAGCAATACTTTAATGACAATCAGGTAAGCTTGGCTGAGATTGCAAGATGCAAGTAAGCTTTAATAAGCATACTGTTAAAGAATTGCCAACATTGAAAGCCTTTCTGTTGCCATGTAGAGAATTCTTAACTAGATAATGTATAAGCCTTGGGTATTGAAATGCATATGCCAGTATTTGTAATAAAGGACAGGATTACATTATTTTAAGAGTCTCATTACACTTGGAGACTTCCAGTCATCTCTGCAGGCTTTACCCGTAAACAGAATGCCAATCGTGTGGTCCATAACCTGTACAGTAATCCTTTTAAGCAATGTATCTTGAGCTTATTTCTTGTTTGCTTTTCATTTTTTACTTTGATAATGTTTTCACCATGAAACAAGTAGATGTCATGCAGCATGTCTTTTTTTAGATAAGGAACATTTTTACAAGCGGGGGCATCAGAGATTTCTACTTTCAGCATGTTACTTGGTACTTTAATAAAGCTGAATATAAATTATAATTAGACCTGCAGTGCAAGAAGTGGTTTGAGTTGAGTGCTGCTTGTATTTCTTATACTTGATTTTGACTGGCATTCCATTAATGTATTTAAAAAAAACAGTAATTTATTTTTTCATGCCTTACAACCTTTTTTGTTTCCATCTAGATATTAAGCTGTCATGCAGCCAATGCATTGAAATATTTTTATTCTTCTACACTTATTTTTGTTTTAATTGGGCTCTCATAATGATGGTTTGGCACCCATGGCAGCGTATTTAATTAAAGTTAGTTTTTGTGGTTTTGAGCATAGCTCCTCCCCTTTCTAGTTGGCCACACCCCTTCCCCTTGACCCCACACATTCAGCTGTCCCCTGCAGCCCCCCTTTGATTTGAAGTCACCAGCCACCACTGAATACACCCATGCTTTCATCTCCTTTTTTTATTTTGCCCTACTTTATTTCTCTTTCCCTTTTTACTCTACCCTTCCATTTCTCTTCATACTTTCCCCCAACATCAGTGTTCATAATGCTGTATCATCTGTCAAGCTATTTTCCATGGTAATCCCTTTTTTCTCCCTCAGTCCATTTCTTAAACTCTCATAGTCCACTCAAACGTCCATCATTTTCTTCATTTCATAGGAATTTAATGCCCTTGTCTACTTTCTTCTAATCTTTACTTCTTCAGCTTTGGATCAAGTTTACTTACTACTTTGACAATGCCAGCTTCAACCCATTTCTCTCTGTTTCCTGTATTTCTACTTTATTTTTTATGAAATATTTTATCATCAAGCTATTGTTAGTTTTAATGACCCAACATTCTGCTAGGAACACCCTATCCTTATTATTAAAAAAAAAAACTCTATGAAGGTCTTCTCCATCTTCTACTTTTATTTAATTTCTCCATTTCCTCACAACTCTATCTCCACTGTCCCATACCAACTGGTGCTTCCACTACATATGAATTAATCCAGACTGCTCTAACCTTCACCTCCAGCAAAAATCATCTATCTTTCAACTTAACCTACAAAATGTCACATGTTAACAATAACACCACAGAATAATCAATACAATAACTCATATCTGTAACCCATATGTGTTGATCCTATAGTGGATCATAGTTGTTTAACCTCCTAAACATCTTGTTCACCTCTTCCACAGTCATATCTCCTACATCTCTTCATATCACCTTAATAAATCTTTGTTACACTCTCTGGGATGATATTCAGAATCACTCTTTTACCTCCGTTTGCTATAAAGCACAGCTTCATTCATATGTTACCCTTCTTTCCTAGTCAATTTTCACACGCACACACACACACACACACACACACACGCACACGCACACACACACACACACGCACACCACACACACACACACACACACACACACACACACACACACACATATATATATATATATATATATATATATATATATACATATATAAATGTGTGTGTGTCATTTCATTTACACTGACTCAGCTGTTCCCTATCCATTTTACTGACTCTCTTCTCCACCCATTCTACCCATTTCTCATTAGCTTATTCCTCCATAGAGCCTTCTCCATCACCAGCTGCTTTCAGCTTTGCAAAATTGCATCATCCATTCACCCCTAGTGTGAAACCTCTTCATGAAGTTTATTTTATTGCTTATTAGCTATTCTATATCATTTTCTTATTCTATTTTCATTTATTTTCTTCCTCATTTACTTTTTGTTGGCATGGTTAATCCATCTAGTTCAGAGTTCTATTTACAGGGAAGAACCAAGGTGGTATTTATGTTGAAGTGACTGATTTTATGGCAAGGGTTTTCCACTAGGCCATTGGTCCTTGTTCAGGGAGAATCAAGGCAGCATTAATAAACACAAGAGGGATAGCTTGGCATAACAGTACGGAAATTCTGATATTCTGCTCTCAAAATGCCATAGGCCCATATTCTCCTAAGCTAACACCGTATTAAGTTGTTTAGACACCAGTTTATTGTCTCATCCAATAGATGACACCATAGGAATACAGAGTTCCGAGAGCTATGTACACTTCAGTAAACACCTAGTGTCAAGCCAGATCACAAGTCTTTCTTATTTTCTTGCCATCTCCTGTTTTTATCTGACCATGTTAAATGCAATTTGTTACTCAGTATAGTGTGATTATATGGCTTTAACCCCCATTCCTGTCCTCATCTCTTGTGCTTGTTGCTGGAAAATAATTCCCCATACATCAACAGCATATAACTCTGCACTTACTTTGAGATGCATCATTCACAATGTGTCATTATTACAAAGTTTTAGGCAAACTTTTCAGGTAACACATTAACCACCTTGTTCCATCTTTTAGAAACCTCTGTAAAGGAAGTAAGGCAACTTCTGATAAATCCCATTGCATTTTTAAAGAAAGTGAAGCATATTCCATTTTTAAAAACTTAACTCATTAAAACCTTTATCATCTCCACATTCACACCTGTCCTCTAACACCACCCCCATTTTCTTCAGGTTACATTACACTAGCAAAATAATCAAGACCTATTAAAAATCCTCTGTCTTGTCAGTAACCAATAACCTTATCTACCATTTGTACTAGTATAATCTCCAAATCATCCACCAATAGATTAAAATGGTGCAAGTCCCCCTACTCTGTTATGGTTCTGTATCTACATCTTCAACTGATTGACAGACACATCCATGACTAAAATGAACATGCATGACAGGAGCAGCAGCACCCCCCCCCCCAACTTACCACCTCAAGCATTCACAATAACCCTTCATTTTCTGTAATCTGCACACAATGACCCTTACAAATCATCCTTATCCATTTAGGAAAACTTTCCCCTATTCCATCCGCTATCCTAACTATAAATAAGAAACCTCACTTTACTGAATCAAAAGCCATTTTGGTTCAGAAAAGATCACGTGAGTCTGCCTATAAAAATCTTTTCTGACCACGAGCTGTCCACCAATCACACATTCCTTAAAAAAAGATCTATACATTCAGAACCACTCATGAGATATCATCCTCCATATTCCTACAAGAAATGCTCACATCTCTTTTTCTCCGTATTTACCTGAGACATTGACTTGCAATTCTTTCAATCATTTGCATAGAAATGCCATTCATCTCATCCATCTTCTCACTGCTGACACTTTATTTGGTACATAGCTATTCTCAACTGCAACATTCTCTGCCTTTATCTCGTCTTCTGCTTCATAAGGGAAAGGGAAATCATTCTACAATACATTGTTCATGCCCCATCTTGAATACTGTGGTTTGGGAAAACATAACAGAGTGTGAAAAACTGACCACTAGAAAGAATCCAGAGAAAAGTCATCTGAAGTCTATGTGGAATGAGACAAAAAAGATGTGACTGGATACTGAAGAATGTAAACATCTTTCCACTAGAGGTGAAAAGAAATGGGACATAATGGGGTTGCACAAGGTCATCTTATGGATATATAAACTGACCAATTTGAAAATTAAGGATAGTGAAGGGATGATGGGGTTGAAGATAGAAAATGATGGGTTGCAGCATACTCCCTAGCTCTTTGAAAGCACTTCCTCATGTAGAGGATTTTGGAGACATGGAATGAGCAACTCGAATGCATGAGGGAGAAGGAATCTTAGTGAGCTTGGGTATATGAGGGTAAAATGTAAGTGAGATAAGACAAACAAATGAGACACAGACTGTGAAATGCACTTCAAGGTTTCATCTCCACATTTTTTTACACGCGGTATCAGTTTTTATTCTTTATTTCACTAATCTCATTAATATCAACACCCCTTCCTTTCCAAGCCACTAACATCAAACTCTTGAATTATTTTCTTCCATAAGAGTTTGTTCCTCTAGCTACTACTTTTAGCATTTCTGTTTTACAAATTAATGACATATTTGCCCTTTGTTCCCTTTATTTTGCATATATGTTCAGGCTTTTGCACTCTAATACCTTGCCCTATCTTATACCCCATCTGGTATGTTTCATCTTCCTTTTCTAGCCCATGTCATACATTGTGCTGTTTCCATCTCACCTTTTGTGCATTTCATAGCTTTGCCTTAGTGCTTCATTATTTGCCTCATACTACTTTAAAGCCTAGCTTGTATGGGCCTGGTCTTGTATGGGCCTGGTGTAGCACCTACCATTAGCATGTCTTGCTAATCCCTCTTCTTTCCCCTTCCCTCATTTTCTACTACTGTCTTTATTTGAACGGTTACAAAATACAATGTAATCTGTTCATGCACTTGAATCCAGTATCCACACACCATATATGTCCACCCTTTCCTGCATCCTCTTATTCTCCTTGCTTACTAGAAACCTTTTCCACCTGGTGGAATTATTCCATGAGCACATGCAAATGTGAACTTTTGACTCCCTTCATTCCTCACTCTGTGTACATTCTTGCAAACCTTCTGTTCCATTATACCCTGTATAACTTATTTCATTGCACTCTTCCATACCAGATAATCTTCATTTGTTTGTATCTGTTGTCATATACAGTCGGGTTCATTGACTTTGATCAGATTCGTGGATCATCTTGTTGAATTTTGACATTAGAAACTTAACTTACCAACCCTAGGTGAAGTGTGTTGGGGGTGGGTAACCCTCACCTAATTTAATATAACAATCTCTAAGGTCACATATCGTACATTGAAATTTCAAAATTTTGAGTAAATGATCCAGTGACCAAGTTGAGATCAAACCTTATATATTCCTCTGTTGTTGTATTAAAGTCCAACCTGCCATCTGCTCCAAATGCATCTCCCCTTCCATCCTCTTCCCATGCCACTGGATGTTATAGAAAATATCTTCAATGGATTTATAAACTTTCCCCACAATGCATTTTGCCTACTCCAACCCCACTTCTGTAACCCATCATCCATCTCCTCCTTCAGCACATTTTCTAACTGTAAATGAATGTCATGCTTTTCTGACCACCACTTTTTGTTCCTGTACATAATAGTCATTAGCATCCTGGCTTCTCCTTTGTTGGTATATTTTTTATCGTTTTTTTGCAATAAACAATTTAAATTTTAATCTCAGTATTGAGTCTGTGTATATTTCATAAGACTTGGAACATGAGGGCAGTGCCACTGTTTTATAATATAAGCTGCAGTACAATCATATGTTTTTAATGTTTGTGAGTGTATTTCTCCCGGCAACATAGCTTTTTTCTTCCATTTAAAGTGGAACACAGCTTTACAGCTTGACATTTGTTGCATAATAGACAGATTTCATTTTTTTTAGTTAGGTTATGCAATTCACAGAAACCCATATTCTTAGTTTATTCAAATACTAAAATCCAGTAATAGACATATTTCTTTCATTTGTTTCTTTTTGGTAAGGCTGTGCAGTTTGATACTGATTTGATTTTGGAAACAGGAAAGACTGTAAATTAACCAAAATGAGATTTCAATGTAGCAACTATCTCAAGTAAATGATAGTTATTCTCAGAAGAGTGAGAGAGACAGACAGATCATCCAAATGAGAGTGAGAAAGGAGCACCAGCAGCAGTCTATTTTGGGTAAGTTAACATGATAAAAGCAACATAAATCACAGGAAATCAAGGATCTCAAACTCAGGGCCATTGTACCTCAACCAGCCATCAAACCAACAAAACTGTAGATGAGAGAAGTAGTTACACTAGTGTTCTAGCTACACTGCCTGCATTTCTATTTGTCTTGAAGATTGTGGCCCTTGCCTGAGTTGGCTAGCCCTCATACAGCACTAGTAGTTAAGGTAAACACAGGAAAAAAGAATTGTGCTTCAAGAACAGTTTCAAGCATAAGGTGTAGTTATAATGTAGTAAATAGTTTGGCATAGTATAAATATCTGACAGCTGGACCCTTCTAATGGATTAGTATTTCTATTAATGCAATATTATTCATTTTAGAAAGTCCACAGCTATTTCAAAAAAGGTATGAACTTTTGCCATAAAGATTTTAGCAGACACAGGCACAATTAGTTTTTCTCTGAATTGTTTCAACAATATGAGTAAATATCCAAGACTTGAGCAGTATTTTCTTTCAGCTATCATGTAATTTATTTATTTAGTTATTAATTAAATTGCCACTTTATGTAGATTAGGGTCATAAGCAAACTAGAATTCATCAGAACAAGCAAGTGGCATATGGTAGAGAAAGTTATGCTGGATAGGATGCCAGTCAATCGCAGGGTGTGTATATATATACATATATATATATATATATATATATATATATATATATATATACACACACACACACACACACACACACACACACACACACATGCATACACTCACTCACTCATATCTGTAAGTCTTTTAAGAGAACCATAAATTCCTCTAACAGCATGTCTTTGGAATGTAGGAGAAAACTCTCCTTTAATGAGTAGAAGGATTATTATATATTTTATCCTCCTTTTTATGCACACATGGATACTGAAATAGCATATCTTTTATTTAGAGATATTTGCTGATAAAAGGCTTATGTATTCTGAAACCTTGAGAAGAACCTAATATAAAAACAGAACTGAGCACCCTAGTGGGATAATGCATTATGCTGTAGTTGACAGGGTCCTGGGTTTGAGACTTGGCAGGGCTAGTTATTTAACAGCTGATTTGGCATAGTGGTATGTTGCCCTGACTGTAGTGCACAGGGTCCTGGGTTCAAGACTTCTCAGTGAAATGCATGATGGTAACACAAAAAAAGACAGTGGTGATCAAATAAAAGATATTACTCTGCTCTACTGTTTACTTTGACAGTGGACTTGCTCCTGTTTGAAATTTTTTTAACATGATTAGTACAAATTAATTTTACCTCTTCACTTGAGATTTCTTGAGAAGAAACTCCAAGACAAAAGTAAACAATAATTATAGAAATACAGTACAAATAGCACAGCAAATTTAATAAGTTTTGGTGATCTAACATGCCAGTGGAGACATTAATGGATTTAGAATATTGATTATGCTAGTCTGACTTTGTGGGCAGTGGAAGAAATAAGAAGAAAGAGGCCCCTGACAGCCAACATGTGCATAATTTGCTGCTGATTTATTTTATCTGAAATATGTAGTCTTCAATATAAACCTAGTTCATTGTACCACTTGCATTTCTCTGTCCCATTTGCTGATTTGATTGACATTTTTAGCAAGATTTTAGCTACTTAATCTCTAAGGGTAAATATCACAGTCTATGTGTTTTGTTTACACTTCTGGATGACAGAAAAACCTTATATAAAACATATTTACTTATTTTATTTATTTACTGACATTTGTTAACCGGGTTTGTCCAACTGGGCTTGTGGCCCATTTTCAGTGGAGACCCGAGGAGAAAAGCTCCAGTAGTACATTTTTAAACAAGTACAATTTTAAACAATATTGATATAATAGCAGTTGTATCAAAAATATTCACATATGTTGGGTTACATGCATAAAGTTGCATTAAAAGGAAGCTTAGTAACATAATTTTACACTGATAAAGTTCAATAGGTCAACAATAACAATTTTTTGTTTGTATAAAAGTATGCACATGCATTGTAGACACATTGGAGAGAGAGGTGTAATGAGGTACTAAGTATGGACATTTTAAGGGTACATAAAGGGAAGGAAGACTAGGTGGGGTCATGGCAAGGGCAGGTCCTGGAATTGAGAAAATAAGCTTTTAGTTCATTTTTAAAGTGTGAGGTGTGGGAGATTGAATGTAAGTCAAGGGGAAGTATGTTCCAAGCATGGGCAAGGGAGTGTTTCTAGAGTAGTTTGCCTACTGACCTTTTTAGGTGGTAGACATCAAATAATCATTGGTTAGAAGTACTGAGGGTCCAGGATGAGATATATAAAGAGACTAAGGAATATAGAGATGTAAGAAGGAGGTTTTATAAAGAAAAGAGTGTAACATATGAAATTGATAAGATAGCAGAAATTGGGGAAGTTCAAGCCATTGAAGAGAGTTTAAAGAAATGCAGTGGTGTGAGTCATATAGGGAATTAGTAATGAATCTGGCTATTTTATGGTAAATCTGTTGGAGTTTGTTTAGAGTAGAGGCCTGGATATTGGTAAGAACTTGGTTGGCATATAAGAGGGAGGGGAGGAGGAGTGCCTGGCCCAGGGTAAGTCTAGATTCAGGGGTTAGGAATTTTTTGTTCCGATATGGCAGACCTAGTTTCTGTTTTTTTTTTTTACACTGAAGTATGTGTAGGTTGAACTTTAGTTCATCATCGATAATGATCCCTAGGAGTTTTGTGTGGGTGTCAGGTTGGATTGTTGTATTGTTAAAAGATGTAGTAAAAAAGGAGGTTTTGTGATGAGCAAGAGAATGGAGAAGGAAAAGTAGGAGTTTGGTCTTTTTGGGATTTATGATCAGTAGGTTGTGAGAGAGCCATTGTTCATTGGATAGCAGGGCTTGTTGGGTCAGGGAGTGTAGTTCAGGAATGTTATTTGAGATGGATATAAGTGTCGAGTCATTGGCATACTGAGTAAGGGAGGATTTTTGCATGAGGTGTAAAGATCATTGGTGAAGATGTTAAACAAAAGGGGTCACAAGATGGAGCCTTGGGGAACACCAGTGGAGATGGGAAGGAAAGGTGAAGAGGATGAGAGCCTTTTGACAGATTGTTCCCTGCCAGATGGGTAACTATTAATCCAGGCAAGTGCAGAGGGGGATATGTGGAGATTTGTGAGTTTGGATAGTAGTAGAGGATGAGAGATAGTACTGAGGGCTTTGGAGAGATCTAGGAAGAGACGGGAAATGAGTTTATTGTTGTCTAGGGCCTCCGCAATGATATGCATAAAGGAGAGGAGGGCAGTGGTGGTGCTGTGGTGAGGACAAAATCCATGTTGGGTAGGGTTAAATAAGTGGTGCATGAGGAGGTGATTGAGAAGCTGTGAGTGAATACATTTTTCTAATATCTTGGAGAGGGGGGACAGAATGGCAATGGGTCAGTAGTTTGAGGGGTCAGTGGAGTTTCCACCTTTATGAAGAGGGATAGTAAAGAAAGATTTCCAAAGGGTGGGGGCAGTTGATTCCAGAATAGATTGATTAATTAGTATAGATATAGGATAGGCAATTGAGTCAGCAGCAAGTTTGAGGAATGTAGGAGATAGACTGTAAGTGGAAGGAGAGTAGTAGAGATTTGATGTAAGTAATGGAAACTGGCTCAAATGAAAACAAAGTCATGTTAGTGGGACTTGGGGGGTGGGTGGCGAAGTAGAGTTTGGCTTAGAGGTTACCAGATTTTGGATGGAAGAGATAGTGTTTATTCAGGAGGGTAGCTGTTTCCTGAGAGTACGAGTTAGGGTGTGGGATGGGATTAGAGGGCTTTCCAGGATAGAGGATGTTGTTGAGAGTTGATCAAACTTTTCGAGGATTGGATTTGTTGTTAAGCTGAGCAGAGTTACAGCATAACTTTTTGTCATTAGTTGTATGTTTTTTGCAAGGTTCCTCAGTTGCCTGTATTTTTGAGGAAGGGTGGTGGTTTAGTTTTAGTCCATGTTTTCCAAGCACTATCTCTTTGTTTCATAAGGGACCTAGTCTATTTGAAGAGCCAGGGAGCATGATTTGGTTTTACTCTGATCTTCCTAGAGGGAGATAAGGAGTTTAGAGTACTCATGAAGACGCTATTGAAAGTGCTTACAGCATAGTTTAAGGAGAGGTGTTTTAGGATGAACCAACCTATGTTGTGGAGAATGGAGTTAAATTGGGATGAATTGAAAGTCGATAACTTTCGACAGTATTTGATAAGGTGGGGTTTAGGAATATGGGACTAGTGTCTTAAGATGGTGGTAGGGAGATGATCACTGAGGGAGTCAGGTAAGGTGGTGGGATTGTGGTATTGGTGGGTGGAATTGGTAAGGATAAAGTCTATGATGGAGCTGGAGGTGGAATTTTTATGGAAGCGAATGGGAGATGTTATAAGTTGGTGGAAGCCGTGTAGGTGGATACTGAGTTGGAGGGAGTTAGTTGTGAGTTTGGACCAATCAATGCTGACATCACCAAGGATAAGTGTCTCATATGGTATGTTGTGGGAGAACCAGGATAGGATGTTTTCAAGAATGAGCAGATTGTTACCAGGAGGAAGGTAGATAGAGGCAATTGCAAGTTTTTTTGTGTGGATTCAGATGGCAGTTAAGGATGATGATTTCAGCTGGGAGGAAGTCAGGAATTGGGGAAGGGTAAAGTGAGAGGTTAAGGTTGTTTGAGTAGAGGATTGCCACGTCATTCCCTTTTTTTTACAGGTCTATCAGATCAGAAGATATTATAACCAGGTGGGAGTATTTCACTATTTGAGATTTGTGGCTTGAGCCAGGTTTCAGATGGGGCAAGGTTGTGAGGGGTATTGAGAGCTATCCATGAGTGCAGCTCAGTAACCTTATTTGCTAGACTCTGAATATTCAATGAGTAAATAGTTAAGTATTTGTATGGAGATGATTGCTGTGGCTGAGGTTGGTGACTGTTAGAGGAGTAAGATGGGGACAGTGTAGAGGTAGTTTTGGGGAGAGTGGGGGTGGGGAGAGAAGAAAAGGGGCCAGGGTTGGGATGGATATCTCCAGAACAAAGTAGGTTTTTAGTGAAGAGAGAGTGTGTGGTAGATGCTAGATGGAGTTTGTATAGTCTTGACTTAGCTTTCTGGGAAGGTTTAAAAACCTGTGTTATGGATAGTTTATATAGACTTGAGGTAGAGGTAGTAAAGAGATTAGGGGAGATAGTAAAAGATGAAGTAGTTGGATATATGTTGTATGAGTGAGAAGTTAGTGAACATAGGAGTGGGTCAGAGAGATTGGAGTGGTAAGCGGTGGAGATAGAGAGAATAAGGAGTAGTGCAATAGATATTAGAAAAGAATACATGTTGGAATAAAATATGGTCAGATAGAGTAGGTAGAGACAGTGGCATAGAGGAAGTGGTGTTGACAACATTGACAGATTAGTAAGGTGGTAGTGGCAATAGGCAGTAAATGGAATTGTAGTGGCTAGTGGGACAGGAAGGGGATGGATAGTTAGGTATAAAGGTAATTGTAATGGGGTGGGTGGGAATGGGGGTAGGGTAGAGTAGGGGAGCAAAGTGAGCCCGATCATAGCGAGGGCGAAAGGAACGTGGCTAGCCCCCTGGTCAAGATGAAGTCAGAGAAACAATCAGAAAAATATAGTGAAAAACTAGCTTGAGCGACAAGGATATAAAGTTTTTAAATGTGTAATCACCAGAAATAAAAAAGAAATAACATATGAGCAGAAGTATGCTTACAAAAGGACACATATCATAACAAAAGTTAATGATAAGAAAAAGGCTCAGGCATTTTCCTTTTCATAGAATCATGAAGTATGCAGTACAACTGGGCCCATTGGTCCTTTATGCTGTTCCAATGCCCACCCTTAGTGCTTAGCTCCTTTATCAAGGAGTAAGAGCCCAGTCATACCAGGAGTTTATTTGTGGATACTGATCCAGTTGTCCAAGTCCTCTTGATGGAAGTAAGTGTGATGAATTGCTTATTTAATTTGAGGTGGAAGTTTTGTTTCTGAAAAGATACAGCGATTGCATGAAAAAATCTATCTCTGCATATTGATTTCTAAAGAAGTAAATTTAGATATCTGGTTCTAATGTTAATGGGACTGTTTGATTTGAGTAGATATGAGGTATTGGGTGACTGGATCCCCAATGGCCTGAAAGGTTAGGCACAGATTACCATAAGGAGTCTGTAGAACACTGAATAAAGGGACAGTGCTTTCAGCCTCTCCTGGTAGATCTTGCCTATTAAGTTTGTGATATTTTTTAATCAGGAGACTCTGGGGTATTTCCAGTTGCTTGATATGCCTTAATAGGTTGTTGTCAAAAGGGGACATTGTATTTGATAATATATCTGATCAGTTTATTTGTGTCTTTCGGCTTTTCCCAGTTAGGGGGTCGCCACAGCAGAACTCCGGTCCGCTAATGATTGGTAGTGGATTTTTACATACTGGGTTACCAGCCCTGACGTACAACCTTCAACAAAGGCACACCCCATTCACGTATGCCTCCACATAGAAGACGCTCTAGCTGAGAATCGAACGGGACAGTGTCTTGCTATGAGTCAACAATGCTACCGCAGCACCAGGAATTTAATAATATATTTGATCAGTGTGAAATATAGCAGTGTAAGAACATTGATCTAGATGAAAAAATACCTTTTGACATCAGCTGCACCAGTTAAAAGATTTCCTAACCACTGTGGAAATATGATAATCAAATGTATAAGGATTAAGTATGCATGATTCAAGGTATTTCACTACACTTTCATTCTGAAGTGGTGTGTTCTTCTACCCTATAAGATGGATGAAAGCATTCTTCACCAACATGATGACGATGAAAATATTACCATTTAGCTTTAAACCACTTTTTGACCACTAGTTGTTAAGTTCTATTTGAAACTTTTTGTATCAAGAGGGGGACTTGAGGATTATACTAAGATGGCAGTCAAGTTCAAACATAGTTAACTGGTGATTCACATTTGTAATTTGAAGACCTACAAAGTACATGATGAATAGTAGAAGCTTCAGCACAGTGTCCTGAGGAAAACCACTTATATTAGATGGATTCTGTCCTTCAAAGATGTTGCTATCCACATAACCATGTAGGGGTCAGTTTGGAGCTCAATCAGCTTGTTTATTCTGCTAGAATATAGCATGGTATCAGAAGTCTTTGCCAGGCTGAGTTAAGCTGTATGGACACAGTCCAAGGCTTGAGATACTTTTTCAAAGTAGTTGACCAGATTCATTAAGTAAGATCTTGCCTTAACAAAGCCGAGCTTCTGCGGGTCAAGCCATTTAAGATTTTTGATACCATAGTTAATTTTTTTGATAACATAGTTAATTATTTCAGTTATGATATGTTCCATGACCTTGCAGGTCAAGCTAATCAGGCTAATGGGTCAGTATCTTCAGGAAACATTGGTGGATCCACCCTTGTGAAGACTCATCCCAGCATTGTTCACCCTGCCTCAATAAAAAAACAGTGGCTAAGGATCAGGTTGAATAAATGTAGCAGCAAGTCCACTGTGGCATGTTTTGTACTGTTTATTAGGCAACTGGATATATTATCAGGCCTGTAGGTGATGTATATTTTCCTTTTGGAGAGTACCTTATGCAAGTGCTCTTTAGTACTGACTGATGTTTGATATTTTGTGGGATAGATGGGTATGTGTAATTGTTGTAGAGGTGAATGCTAATATGTTGACCATATCTACAGGATCCAATTTGTGTCCTTTTGGATACATTCTGAGCATTCCTGAGTGTTATTCCTTAGTTTCTTAATGCAGCTAAAGGAGAATATGCAGTTATCTGTAGCTGTTAATGCTAGTCTAAGTTAATGGTATGTATCTTCATTATTTTGATAGTCTTTGAATGCTATCCTTAATTATAGTTTTTTTTTTGCTATATAGTTTATGAAGCTTTTTTCTTTTATTGTATTTGTTATTTATTCATGTGCACCACCAAGTCGGTATACTTTTAAACATCTTGTTTTGTTTGGATGTGATAGGAACTTCCAGGAGAAAACTTTTATCTAGGTAAACAGAGAACATAGTTAGTTTGCAAAACTACTTGATGTGTCAGTAACTTGAGTAAAAAGAGTTCAACTTGAAATTAGAGACTTCATCATAGGATTGAAGAACTTTGATATTTGTATCTAACTTTCTGGAGATTTTGATGGAATAGTTTACTAGTTTCTGACTGGATTTAACTGTAAATGAGAGTACCAAGGGATGAGCAGATATCAATGCATGCTGATAAGAACAATGTCAGGAATATTTTGTCCTTTATTGGGCTCCTTGAAAATGTGATCCACTGAGATTTTATTTATGAAATCAAGGACATTTTGGGCATAGTCTACACCTAAGGTACAATTTCCCAGTTTATCATTGGTTCTTCTAGGATAATGAAATTCCTGATAATTTCAAGTCCTTCCATTGTATTTTGGAATCTAACAGTTTTCTAGAAACAAAGAGGGGGCCAAGTAGCATGTTCGGATCTGATGGTCAGTCCTATGTAGTGTGATTTTGATCACAATCACTTCAGTTCAGTGTTTGGTTCTATAGCCATCTGCCTATAGAAGTAATGCGGTCTTTACTGAAGTGGGGGTATCCCTATTTATTAAACACTGGTTGAAAGTTGTGGTAGGCACAATACCCTGGTACAGGGAGTGCTTTCTGCATTTCTAAACCAAGTATCTATAATAACTTACACATGTATGTGTTACAAATGTAGCAGAGCCTCAAGATTAGGCAATTTAGTTGTTTAGGCTCATAGCATTGATTGGTAGTGATATTGGTGGTGGTATTGATTGCTGGCAGTGGTTTAAGCATAGCCATCATGATATGGTCTCTTACTGGATATGTTTCTTTTGTTAGGTTAAGCAATATATTAGCTGGACTCTGCCTAAAAAAGGCACTATGGAAATAGTAAAAACTTTAGCAAATATGCAGAAATCCTGCATCGAGAGGTGCAGGTCACCCCTTACAAAGCACAAGTGACAGCCTAACATCTCCGCCTATGCTGACATACTGGATCTGTCAAACAAATACTTCAGAACTATGGCTGAAAATAAACTGAACCAAACTTGGCAACAACAAGAACTGAATAATAAAACAATTTATTAAATGCACAGATCTCTGAATTTAGTTGTTGTGTCTTTCGGCTTTTCCTGGTTAGGGGTTGCTACAGCGGAACTCTGGTCCGCTAATGATTGGCAGTAGATATTTACATGCTGGCTTGCCAGGCATAACGCACAACCTTCAATGAAGGAATGCCCATTCATGCATATCGCCACACAGAAGACGCTCTAACTGAGAATCGAACGGGCAGCGTCTAACTGTGAGGTGACAACGCTACCGCAGCACCACCACCACAGTACTACAGATAGTTTTAATTGATCAGTTCATCTTGCTGCTGAGTTTGGTTCAATTTATACTGGATCTCCCTAGAATGACACCACCTATGCAGTCAATTGCTGAAGCAATCATCTTTTCTTTTACTTTGGTACCATTCCAGAAGACAGCAGGATTCCACTCAAAACCAAGGTCAAAGCTGAATTTGAATATGTATAAAGAGCTCTGTCATGTCTCTTCATATATCCCTTGGGGATTGCACATCGTCAATTAAACCCTTAAATACTGCTACCATGTCATAATCATATTTGTCTGGATTAAAATTTTTAGGGCCCTTGATATGTCAGAGATCTTGGTTCTGGAAAGGCAGTTCACAGTCACCATTGTGAGTTTTTTTTCCAAACACCTTTATTGAATTATCACTTCTGACATAGGCAAATTTCAATTCATATAAAAGTAATCAAGCTATATTAACATAAACATTATACTTCACATACATTGCTATATATCATATAACCTGAGCAATATTGCACAAATTATTCAATTTCTGCCTTTTTTTAAACAAGAAACATCTTTATTAAACCATTACTTACTAGACAGGCAATCATACATTTATATAAATTAAAACAAACCACACCAACACAATCCTGATTGCAAGCATTTTACATCACAACCATACTGGCACACTCTCAGTTGCAAACATTGTACATCACTTATAATCTACCCAATCTTTTATACTCAGCATTACATAGCTCATTTAAGTCCTGCCACTTTTTAGACCTTATTCCTCCCTATGTATTGTTCCCACAATTCACTTTTTTCCCTATGTAGTTTGCTCCTACCCTTTTCTAAAGATCTCAATTCCATTTCTTTTATCTCTGTTACTATATTCACTACTTCGAGTATAGTTGGTTTACATTTTGATTTCCATTTTCTGGTAATTGCTTTTTTTGACAGCCTCCATTATTAGACACAACAAGGCCTTAACATGTATAAGCAATTCTGATTCTGTATCATAGCTCAGAAAAATAATCTCCCTTATCAAACCAATCTGCCACCTGAGCATTTCTGACAGTACGTCCTGCAGGGAATCCTTAACGTCCACCAACTCACCACACTCCTAGAAAATATGTTCCAAATTACTTCTTTTTTTCCCCTTCACACCTCCAACATTTACTGTCTGCATGAGGAAAAATTATCTGGAATCAACTTGGGGTACTAAAATATCTATGTAAACATTTCCAGGGAAAAATCCTAAATCTTCTAGATTTTGTTACATATTTGGAAGACATATATATATATATATATATATATATATATATATATATATATATATATATATATATATATATATATCCTCCCATTGTTTCTTTGTGATTTGTTTATCCAACCTCTCTTCCCAATCCAAACACGGGAGAAGCTCAAAAAACAAGGAGAAACTGGGATTTTGAATGGAGGCCTTTAAGGAGAATAACAATAATCATGCAGAATATTATATCCATAAAGTTGCAGAAAGTATTCTAAGTACTAAATCAACACAGAAAATGTAGAAAGGAGATTCTGCCAATAGGGATGACTGCAATTAGGGATACAGATAATAATCAAGAGGGGGCCAGAATTTATTGGAGAAAACTGGAAAAGGAACCCAAATATTGAGAGCAAATAACTAGAGAGGGAAATATGATAGAATGGGAAGATGTCAAGAATTTATTTGGACTGCAAGTTAGAGATTGCCTTCCCTATCAGGGATTGATATCAGAGTATAGGCCAAGTGAAAGAAATAGAAGGGTCCCAAATGAAAGACCAGCACTGGCAGAGTTTTTAATAGAATCTAGAAAAGAAGCTGCTGTTAAAAAAAGAATAGTTAGTAGAGAAGCCTTGTAAGTCTTGATTCAGTGTGTCTAACAATGGAGTCCTCATCAGTCACTAGTAAACTTTTCTTATGAGGGTGTCTAGGTGCATTACATTTGGAGTAGTTAATTACCTGGTGACCTTTTACTGTGCTAGTGCTAATAGGTGTTGTACTGCTTGATTTAGACTGAGCACTAGTTTTACTAGGTTTTGTAGGATTTTTAACAGCATCAGCATATGACAATTTATTGTGCATCTGTGTGGAATGCAGTGGTGTTTGTTGCTGACAGACTGTTTCTTTGTGAGAGAGAGGTCACTGATTTAGTTAAGTACTTACGTCTATCACATACAGATAGCTAAATGATAATTCATTGTTACACTCCCTGAGGAAACCAAGAGCTTTGAGGGTGAACAAGCTCTCTGACCTTCCATTTGATTTAATTATTTATCCTTTGTTGAACAAGTAAGTCCAAATGGGGCACCCAGGGTGGTAGAGAAAATGTTTCTGGAGCATTGGGGCACTTCCCCTACTCATCATTGTTGCAAGCAGGACTCATTTCGGAGGAACACATCCTGTTTCTGTTCCTGGCACAGAAACAGATGGAGAGAGAGAAGGAGATGATGAAGTGGTGAAACAAATGGAGGAGAAAGCACATACTTTGACTGAAGAATGTGTGCAGGATTCTGAGAAAATGATTCAAAGAAATCTGTTTGATGGAGATGAGTCAGCAAAAGATGGATGCATAATTACAGCCCTCCAGTTTGGAGAGCTGCAGGATTATTTTCTTAAAGAAATGTTGGCACATAGTGAGCCAGAAAATGAAGGAGATGTTTCCTGGGGGAACATCATGGAGAAAATGAAAAAGGAAGATGCAGAGACAATCCTGAAGAATAGTAGTGAGACGGAAAAGAAAACATATGCAGAGAAAGTAAAAAAGGCAAAAACGGTGTAGCAGAAAATAAGACAGAAGAAAATGAAAAATTGGAAGTATGTGTAAGGACTCAAAGTCAAGAAGAAACAGAAATGGACAAGTATGAAGTATGTGACAATTTAGTAGCTCCATTGGGTGTAAAAGCATATGAGATAACAGTATTTATTCTTATTTAAAAAGAAACATTTGTAACATTACATTTGAGACTCTTTTTTTCAATGGAAAATTTTCTCGGAGAATATGATAAAAATAAAGACTGTAATCCATGGAATCTTTATATGATAAAATCAGTTAACAGTGAAACAAAAAAAGAAAATTCATGCATAACTTTAAGCAGAGGTAGAAAGAGAGTCTTTGAAAGGAAATTTGAAAGCTTTATATAAAAAAGTACCGGGCATTGCAAAAGTTTGACAAAAGGGGTTCATAGACTGCTGGTTGGGATTGTAATTCTTTTCTTCTTCTTTCAGCTTTTCCCAGTTAGGGGTTGCCACTGCAGATCATCTGTCTGCTCATGATTGGCAGTGGAGTTTTACGGTGTTGAGTTGCCAGCCCAGCGCCCAACCTCCCACAGAAGGCACACACACACACACACACACACACACACACACACACACACACACACACTCACACTCACACCTAGGGCCAATTTAGAGTGTCCAATCCACCTACTGCATGTCTTTGGGATGTGGGAGGAAACTGGAGCACCTGGAGGAAACCCACGCGACCACAGGGAGGACATGCAGACTCCACACAGAAGGCACACCAGCCGAGAATCGAACAGGAATACCTCTTGCTGTGAGGTGGCAATGCTAACCGTTGTACCATTGTAATATTGTATTAAAATTAGAAATAGAAAAAATATACATATACCAAGCACGATAAATGTGGAAGGGAATAGGGTTGTCCTAAAATAGTGGGGGCAACCCAAACCAGTTTTTTTTTTTTTTTTTTTTTTGAAAAGAAAGGCATTTGATAAGTTTGACAAAAGAAAGTGTTATATTTGCAGAGAAATGGGACATGATGCAAAAAATGTGAATTGAAATGTTACAAATGTAACAAAACTGGACATTTATGGATAGACTGCAAAATTGAAAATGAGCAAGGATAAAGAGGAAGGGAAAAATGAACAAAGAGAATAAATTTCAGAAGTAATCGAAATAGAAAAATAGATGAAAAAAGTAACAGAGGAAGCGGAAGGTTCTGAAATAAGTGATATACATTGAGAGGTAGTAAAATAAGAATTCTGTGGGGAAAAGGGGTAAAAGACAGAAAAAGAATGTTTTAAATGGATAATACAAAAGAAAAAAGAAATGAAATGGATGAAAAAAATTATACAACTAATGACTGGTGGTGGTATAATGGTTAAAGCATTTCACTCATAGATACAAGGAACAATGTTTGATTCTCATCTTTGGGATGGAAATTGGCTAGGTTTTGAATGGGCTGTTAAGAAAGCTAACCTAGTAATTAGCTATAAACTTCTGAAACCATGAATCTATGGAAAATGAAAATTTGTAGACTGCTTTCTCTAAATGTGAATAGTAATAAGACTATAGTAAGAAGAATAGGAATTTTGGAGTGGAGTAATACATGTGATATAGATTTAATTATATTAGAAGAGACACATTTTTACCAAATGAAGAAAAATTACAAACAGGGAAACTATGGGGAAACAAGATAAATCTGGAATTTGGGAAATGAGAGATGTTCTGTAATAGCCATATTCTGTAGAAATAGAGTAAAGATATTAGATGGAACTTTATCAAAAATGGGAAGATTAATCATTGTAGATTTGAAATTGAAAGAACAAGTACATGGAATTATAAAATGCTATGCTCATACTAATTGTAAAGAAAGGCAATGCTTATTTCATCAGGTTTTACTCTATATAGTGATACATTTCAATATTATTATAACAGGAGATTTTAATTGTGATTTAAGAAGTAAGCATAAAATGGAAGGAAATGATATAAGAAAAATGGTCGAAGTTATAATATGTGGTAAGAGAAAACTTTGGGACAAAACGTCATGACTTACAAAAAGGGTATGTATAGAATTGAAACAGATTATTTCATAGTATCAAAAGGTTTAGTTATAGGAGAAGAGGAAGTAGTTGAAACAAGATTTGTAATCATATGTCTAGAGATACGGAAAACAAGGAATATATAATCATAGGCAAAGGAATAAAAAGGTTAAATGAGAAAGCATGGAATGAAGAAGGAAAAAAGATTAGTAATACAGTTATGGAAAGATCATATTACTATGACAACATGTTATAAAAACTGGCCTGAATGATGGATGATATTTAAGGAAAATATCAAGCATTTTTTACAGTGACAATATATGAGAAAAGTAGAGAAAGAAGAATATAAAAGAACATATCTATGCATTTGAACATTTAGAACATAATAATAGTACGTTGACAAAAAAAAATAATTATACAAAAGAAATTAAGAAAAAATATATAAGAAATGACATATGAAAAAAATATTTTTAAAATGAAAAAGATGAGTAGTATTGAGTTACTTAAGTAGCTTAGGAAAGGAATATGGTACTTTAATGACAGAAATAAAAGTGTAAAGGACAAACACAAAATAACTCTGGAAAAGAACATAAATAGTGTAGTACAATATGTAGAAGAAATGGTTAAAGAAAACAAGGTAGTGAAAAAACATGAAAAAAAATAATAAGTTTGAAAAGGAGATTTTTCAATAAGCTAGATAAAGTATTTGGACAATTAAATACAGATTTGTTTGCAAGATCAGATGGAATATGGTACAAAATGTATAAAAATTTAAACATGGCAAAAAAAGTTAGAGTTTGAATGAATAGTTAAATGAAGGTTTTGTGTATAAAGAATTATGTAGTGGAATACTTAAATTCATATGGAAGAAGGAAGATAAAAGACAATTAAAAAATGGAGACTGAAAGTATTGAATAATGATTATATTATCATTATTAAAAAAATACTTAAGTGATTTGAAAAAAACATGGAAAATATTATGGAAGACAGTATATATAGTATAAAAGGGATGGGTTGTCAAGAATTATTAATGGTAGAGAACTTATGTGGATGATATTATGAATAGAAAATAAGAAGTTAAAATCATGATAGGAGACCACAATAAGGCATATGAGACGATTAAGCATGAAATCCTTTGGGTAATAATGAAATAAAATAATGTAAGTGAGAAAGATAGGATATTATGTATGTCAACGTATATTAATAAAGTAAAAAATACTTGTAAATGTCTAGTTAAATCAAGAGGTACATATGAAAATTGGTGTAAGACAGTGATGTCCAATGAGTTGTATACCCTGTGCATTAGTAATGAATGTGATAGTATGTGAAATAACTTAGAAAATAAAAGAGGTGGGATATATAACACCTTGAAGGTTAAGAATTCCAGTTCTGTTAACATATTCAGATAACATTATAATAATTGCAAAAAATAAAATTTGGACAAAAGAATTAACAATTTGCAGAAATAAGTGTCTAGATGTGACATGGGTGGCTTTAAATAGAAAAATAAAGGCTTATATGATGGAGTACAGATAGGGGTACATATTTTAGAATGAATGACATGTTAGGTAGAAAATTTGGGAGTAAAGATGTAAGCAGAATTCAATGGGAAAAACAATAGAGGATATAAAACAAACCTGTCTTTTCTGGAAAATGTACAAATTATCCTTTAAAAAAGGCTTAGTTGATAAATTCAGTACTTATGGCAAATAGCATACTTAGCAAGCGTATTTATGTTGCCAACAGTTTTTGAAAATGAATTATTGTAGACATTGTTTTCATTTATATCAGGTTGTAGATTAAACCAAGTAAAAAGAGAAATTTTGCATACAAATAAAGAGTAAGAGGGGATTAGGGTTAATTAACCTGGTGGTATATGTTGTGTCATTAAATTTGTACAAAGTGTAAAATTGGATAAATGAAAAAGATGAGAGATTAGTAGTAAATTTGTATAAATATAAGAATGATAAATGTTGCCGTATGGTAAAAAATAGTAAATGAGAAAAATAGTATATAAATGAAGAAATAAAATGTTAAGAAAAATATTTTGTAGGAAATAAAAATTGATGATGTAAAAAAAGATAGAAAACTATGGTATAAAAATGTAATGATAAAACATTGCTATGTAAAACCATGGGAAAATCTAACAGATTTAAAAAAATTAAAGCAAATGGTGTAATCAGAAAGTAGAATGTCAAGATTTTTGTAGAGTCTGGTAATAGATAAATTGCCAATAAAATAAAATATGCCAGAAGTGTAAAAAGAATAAGTAATATTACAGGATTGTGGTTTAAGAGTTTACTCAGAATGGCTGATATTGTTGTATAGCAGGGGAAAATAATAACAATAAGGTAAATAATTGAGGATAAGTCCCTGCTTGCCATTTCTAAATTCAGCAGGTAGATCAATTTTTACAAGCTGTGTTTGAAAAGCATGGGATTCCATTCCACTCTATCTGAAACAAATGAACAACATAAACTCATTTAAAACTCACCTAAAGCAGTATCTACTAAGTATAGAGCCATCCTACTGCTCATTTCCTCATAAAACGGATTTAGTTTAAGCTAACTACTGTTGCCAATAAAATCAAAAGTTATACATCATGTGAGTTCAACTTTCCATTTCTTCTTCCCACTCTGGTCTTTTCACCTCACTTTTGTTTTCATAAGACATCCTTATACTCTCTACCATCCTCCATTCTCCTCCTCATCAATAACAGTCTCACTATTTCTAACCTGCATTCAGTATTTTTCATTTATCTTTCTTGCTTTTTCTTTTTCCTACCCGTTCTCACTTCAACTCCTGTTTTCCTACTGTGAATCTACCAACCTGCATTTCAGCTGTTTATGCACTGTAATGAATACCCATTTTATATTTTTCACCTTATATTTTAGACTCCTCATTTTCCTTGTATTGTAGTATTTCTGCATCATTTCAGTATTATAAGATATTATCACAAAATTAAATCATATTATGTTGCTTTAAAAATTATATTGTACAACAGTTTATAATGCATCTCTGTTTCCTTGACATTTTCTATTGTCATCTTTCATGACTTTGTATTGTTTTAGAACTCTCAAGAAGTATAATCATTAATTATAAATTGTATTTTTGTACTGGAGCTTTTCTGTCTATGCCTCCACTGAAAAAATAATCTTTTTTAGGCCCAGTCAAACTAACCCAGTAAACAAATACCAATAAATAAGAGTAGTACCCAGTTATGTAAGATAGCACTAGGTGCATATCTATTTAGTAGGCAGTGCATGAATATGACTACAGTATCACGGAAGGTGTGAGAATGATTATGCTTGTTTAAAATGGGTTTCATACTGGAAGAGCCCGCACCTGTCTTGTATGCATTATCAACACATTTTTTTTATCCCAGCAGAAAAAAAAGATTAGTTAGGAATTTGGCCAAGAACGCCTACTTCCATTGTAACTCCCTGCCGCAGAACTGTCCCCCCACTGTTTTTTTTTTTGGAAGCTAGCACTTGACAAAAAAATAACTGGAAAACAGCAGCAAAATTAAATAAAAATGGGGAAACTATTAAACCTAATATCAGAAACGCTTTAGAAATGCAGTAACAGCCAAGTGACTGTCTAAACCTAATAGAACTGTTTTTGCTAAACAGTAAAACAGTCCAGTAAAACTAAATTAAGTAGCACTTAAACTGTATAAATCACTGGTGACTAAAAGTGCAACAGAAATCAACTACTTTCCTGCTTTTTAGATGAGGAATCAAATCAAAACTTCAATTTGTAATTTCAGAACTGGAACTGTGTGTGCAAAACCTAATGATACTTTTAAATTAACCAAGTTCAAAGTTTCTTTGATTACTTTCTAACTGACAAGTAATGTTTTAGATTCCATTAAGTGCTAATGTTGTGGATTTATGGTTTGTTATGAAGCAGTTTGAACGTATCTGTAAACATGCATTTCTATGTTTTGCTAAGATTTTTCAAATTTGAGAGACTGCTCATTTCTTCAGGAGACTGTGTTTCTTAACTGAAGGAATGTATTCACATACAATAGAATCCACAACTCAAAATCTGCTGAAAAAGCTACTTTAAATGAGCCAGATTAAAGGCACAGAGTGTGGCCTTTAAATACCATTGTGAAATTAGTAGTTAATATTTCTTACTATTTGTTTTGCTTTTGTGTGCCCTGTGGATATTTTTCACCTGTGTTCAGGCCGGGTAAAGACATAGACATTTTTCAGTATTTAGAAAGTAAAACTCAGGATACCTTTGCAGAGTGCTGATTTGTGAAGACACACTTCTGATCACTCAGCCTTCATGAAATGCAAGGAGTATCCTGACCTTTTTTTGTAATGAAGTGGGAAGGCACAGCTTTAAGGGGAATCTCCCTCCAGCTCTTCAATATCCACACAGTTATACTTGGCCTTTAGTAGAAAACAGACCTTTAGCAAACACGGGCCTCAGCTGTTCAATTTAAAATATACAAATATTCAGTTCCTCTAGCTCTTACATATTCTGTAATTTGGAACACATATTATTCCTTGCTTTACAGCACAAAGTGACCTCTGGGAAGTGATATCTATTTCTGTTGAACTGGTGGATATGCCGAAAGTCAAATACTCTGACCCCTGTCTGATAATTCAACATGCTGCTTTAAAATGTATCTTATAAATATTTGTAACAGTCCCTCTGTTGCTTTACCTTGCCTCCAGATTGAACATATGTCAGTTTCTCATTTGCATCCTGATTAGTCATTCAACCTTTTTGTCACTTCTAAGAGATAGCCTGTATATAAGATCTGCTGCAGGTTTGTAGGTGTCTGTACTGTAGTTACACTTGTGTGGAGCAGGAGTCTTAGAAAGGCCTTGTCTGCAGTTTGATGCATCAGAAATGGCTAGGAATCCACCTAGACTCCACCACAATTCCTTAAAGAAGCCGCTCTAGTATTCCTCAAACATAAATTTTCTTGTAGACAATTGCTTAATGTAGAGTATTATAGTCTGAGTTAGCTTAAGCCATGAACTATAACATGTATCAGCTCAGTGTTTGCACCATCAGCGACCATTTTTAGATTATTATAGCAATGACAAGATCTCTCCACCTACAAGGAAATGTTAGAGAAAAAGTTGACAGTATTCTTCAAAGCATCCCTCCTAATGTTATATCTTCTTTTTAATTAGCATTTCTGCTACTGATATTGAAATGCTGCACCATGTTTGCTATGTTTCATTAATAACTTGAAAAAAATAAATAAATAAAGCTATACAAAAGAACATGTTTGAGGATGACTAGAAAATGCAACTGTTTAGAATTAGAAAGTAAAAAAAACTACAATGACACATAAGTTTACTTTTTCCTTCCAGTGCCTTTTAATTTCCAATTTAAATTCTAAATAATAGGTCACACATCACATTGGACTAAGAACAGATAAGCTTTGTTTCTCCTGAGATGAAGTAAACAATAACTGCAATTTTTCAGATGGTTCAGTGAATCTCCTGCTTCTGCCCTGTGTTATAAATTTAAAAGTATATTAGTTTTCTCTATGACCTATATGGGTTCTGTCTATGACCTTATAATAAATTCAGTACTTTTAGATCCTAGTCTAGATTGAAAGAGGAAACACTCCCGAGAAACTAGAAAGATAATATAGGACAATTTTTGTAATACTGTTAAGATCCTGTGGCATTTTTAAAGAAAATAATATAAATTTCACGAATGTACTTTTATCCGCATTATTTAAAAAGTACCACTAATAAGATAAGCTACGTCTATACTGGTTAATTTTCACAAATATCACCCATCTCCAAGATAAAATTCAAAATAGACAACGTTCTTGTCTTCTTTCCAGATTAACAACTAAATATACAAGTCTAGAGTAATAAAGTATGCCTCACAAGTATTAGCATGACTATAGTATGACAGTAAGAGATTCTCCCATTCGATTCTTGGCTTGGGTTGGGAATTCCTCCTCTGTGGAGTCTGCATGTCCTCCCTGCAGTCGAGTGGGCATTCAAAAGACATGTGTTGAATGGGCGTGCCTTCGTTGAAAGTTGGGCATCGGGCTGGCAACTCGACACCATAAAAACCAACTGCCTAATCATTAGCGGACCGGAGTTCCACTGTGGTGACCCCTAACCGGGAAAAGCTGAAAGACAAACAACAACAACAACATAGTAGTTCATGCCTGCATCAGGAAAGATGTTAGTTTATAGTTTATGCAGTTGATTATGTCTTTTTTTCTGAAAAAGGGTACCAGAATCCTTGCCTTCAGCGTGTGTGTGTCTGTGTGTGTGTGTGTGTGTGTGTGTGTGTGTGTGTGTGTGTGTGTGTGTGTGTGTGTGTGTGTGTGTGTTTCATGTGTGTATAGGTGGAAGTGTGCATATTTGCGGATGTGTGCAAGTAGTTATTTGGCTACATGGCAGGGGTGTGTCTCAATATACATATGTGTGCACAAGTTCATATGGACATGAGTCATTTGAGTGCATATGTATATGTGCAAATGTGCACGTGAGTGTTTGCCTATTTGTGAAAAAAACATGTGTGTCCATGAGTCTGTCTCTTTCTGTCTGTCTATTTCAGTCCTGCAGAAAGCATAAGTCTTAACTATCCATGATTTTGCAGAATGTTCCTGATTATTTCCTCATATTTTTGCAATGACCACCATAATATATTTGATTTTTTTGGGTAAATTATTGAGGAATACATACAGGAGACTGCGGTAGTGGTGCTGCAATAGTGTTGTCACCTCACAGTTAGACATTGCCCATTTGATTCTCAGTTAGAGCATCTTCTGTGTGGCGACATGCATGAATGGACGTTCCTTCGTTGAAGGTTGTGCGTTAGGCCCGGCAAGCCAGCATGTAAAAATCTACTGCCAATCATTAGCGGACTGGAGTTCCTCTGTGGTGACCCCTAACCGGGAAAAGCCGAAAGACACAAACAAACAAATTGAGGAATACATACAAATCCCTAATGCCAGACATTAGAGTTTCATATTTTGCAATTTTCAGAAAATAATAAAGCTGTTTTTCTTTTAGCATTTAAAGTGAATTAGAGAATTTTTTAAACACTGTCCCTGATTTTGTCTCCAGACAACTATTCTTTTGCTATGCCCAGAATTCTTGAGCAAAGAATTTGAAAGATATGCAGCAAAGGGATGTACTAGATTCTTGCCATGGTTCCTATCATGCATACACACACACACGCGCGCGCACACACACACACACACACACACACACACACACACACACACACACACACACACACACACACACACACACACACAAAATGGGCATCAGCTCATGTAAATGTAGGTCTGCAGCAAACGTAGTACAAAAACAAAAAACAAAAAAGCCAAACCAAAAAGTTTTTTGTAGATTTGTCTTACACTGAAGAAGGGTTTTGTTATACCCAAAAGCTTTGTGGATTTCACTGTATTAAATCTTTCTTCTCCTGATGTTGGTTTGGCGTTTTACACACACACACACACACACACACACACACACACACACACACACACACACACACACACACACACACACACACACTCTCTCTCTCTCTCTAATTTAAATGGCTGCAATCTCAATCACGGCTGCTTAAATGACTACAGATACTGCTATTATGGCCAGCTGTCCAACAAAAATGATTACATCAGTGACCTGCAAGGACCAGCTGGCACATTGTATACAGTGCTGTTTGTACCACCTAACAGTGTGCATCCAGCACAGCCTCTTCATTTGTCCCTCCATAACTATGGCTTTAATTTCACTTGTAAAGGTAGCACAAATGTAAGTGCATATTTAGGGTAAAAGTGGGTATTATTATTATGCAATAATTCAGATTACTGAATGTTATTTCTTAACCATCTAATGCAAGTAAATTAGGATTTATGATGCTATTTGCCTGACTATGTTAATTTCAATTTGCATTTAGTATAGCCATCCTTATGGTAACATCCCCATTTTTGATGAATTCTTTGACAGAGCCTTTAGTGTTGGTAGAGTTGGATTTATTATAGACCTTAATTGTCTTTTCTTCTTTTATTGTATAGATTATCAGCGCTGCATTCCACTAAGATGGTTTATTTCTACATTCCCCAGTACTGTGACAGCTTGGTTTTGCATTTCTTAGACTGGAGTAAAATCCATAGACAACTGATAGCTGAGGCTACATGGGGGCTGCAAATTTTGCATTTGGATTTTGAGCACTCATCATAAAGATTTTCTTTTACATGTCCTAGAATTCAGAGGAGCTTATTGTGGAAGACTTGAATGCATTACAGTTGTTATTCTGACCATGAGTAGAGTATTAGAGTATATTGAATGTACTAGCCCAGCTTACCAGAATGCAGAATATGAATGTTACTTTGTGGACCACTTTGTGCATTATGGCACAGATACGTGTTACTGTTGGATATTATTTGTGTGAATGTATCTATGGGACTAGATACCATGATGTAGCAGACAGGCTTGAGCTGAACATTGGCACAGGTGTAGTAGCTGAACCTCTGGGACTGGCTACTATGATATGGCACATATGCTTGGTGCTGAATGTCAGCTGTTCAGTGAATGACCGTCTGTGGGACTGGCAGCCATGATATGGCATAGAGACTAGTCAAAGTATTGCATTGCAAGTGAAGTCTTCCAGCTGTTCTACGGAGACTTGTTCTAGGCTGTCAGATGTGGCCAAAGAGATAATGTACTGCAGTGACAACTCATGTCTTTTACATTTAGTGGGAGGGGTACTGTATGGTTATACTAATGCAGTTTTAGTGCTTCGTCACTATCTATACCTTTCGCGAGGGGTTCAATATGTCTCCACTGTGAAATTCCTGGCTGCACCCTATTCCAAGATGAAAAACATAACATAATCTCTCTGTCTCAGCACTGCAGCTTGGATAATTCTGATACCAGACATGTATTAGAGCATAGTGGCTACTGTAATGGAAGGACAGAGTACAGTGGTCAACTGTAAGGTCAAGTAGGAGCAAAATATGTCTATAGTTTTGTTGCATGTAGCAAGCCATTACGAAAGTTTGTGTCTTCTGCAATGTTTACCCCAGTCTTCGTACCTCTGTGTCCCCATGCATGATGATCTACTCATCATTTATGTAATTTTGTGAGATGGATCACAAGTCTGTCCCATTGATGATATGTAGGAATCAGGTGTCAAAAATGGAGTATGAAGCTTCATTTACATATAGAACAGGATGTTGTGCACTCTGGGTATTTCCCTGATGAGATCCATGTCATATTGTTTTCCCTTCAGCTGATGTCAGCTTACTAGTAATGTTTGTTCAAGTTCTATCTGGCTTTTCCTGAGTTGTAATTTTTTGTATCTCCACAATATAAAACCCTAACAGATGATATCTGAAGATGTGAAAGATAGTGCTATTCAGCAATATTGCCTGGTACTGTCTGCATTAACACTGTAGGCCGCTCATTCCAAAAAATCCATGTTTTCTGTTTGGCTTCTCATATGCTTGTATATTTTTGCCCAGTCACAAACAACGAACAAACACCTTGTCTATTCCACCCTGTTAGGAGGTGCATCCAGCTCTCCTCCTCTAAGGAAGGGACAGGAGTTTTTTTTCTCTACAGTTGGATTTTCCCCATAGTGGTCCTTTATTTCAGGAAAATCTTATAACTTATTAGGTCCTTTCTTGACTATCATCATTATAGTCTATCTCACTCCAGCAAGACAAGGCTGTTTGTATGTTTTGTCATACTCATCTCTCAAAGCAGTCTGAGGTTCGCTTCTGGGTTATTACCTCATGCAGCTATAGTCATAGTTTTAGTGGTACATTGAAAACAAGGATGTTCCTCTCTGCCAACTTAGGTATGGTTGCCCTTACCACCTTGTCTCATCTGTGCCATTTCAGTTTCAATCTTTGTTGGATAAGCAGTAGCATAGCAAGGGTGTACTGCTAAGGCATGATTGTGAAGTGCAATTTCTGCATTCTTCTTCTAAATGCCAGTACAGATAGGGGGTTCAGCGCATCAGTGCTTTGTATGGAGTAAGACGTAGCAAACCAATCACTACAAATGTAGCAGTCAGCTGTCAGCAGTTTAAAAATAGCAACAGTTGTATTTGCTCTTCTGATTAAGCTCTCTCTTATTTTGTCTATTGCTTTTCCAAAAAAGAGCTGGAAGAATGGGGTACCTACATCTGACTTAGACCTTTATTTTTTTTTTCATATGAAGAACTGGGGAGGTAGGACATCAGTTCAGAGAACAGCCCCAGGCACTAGAAAATCCAGCTATGCCTCTGTGGAAAAGGTCTTGTTCAGGCCTTCTGACTCTGAGACTGAAAAATCTCTAGAGGTGGCTGTGCACATCTTTTTAGTGTCATACGCTATATACTCTTTTGCACCTTGAAATATGCTGATACTGTGGCTGTAAGCTTATTCCCACAACACTCACCAATAACAGTAAGGGGATTTCCTGTCAAGATTAACCATAAATAGTATGAATACGATCTTGAGGCACTCCACAATATAGACCAGGCCTAGTATATAAAATAAAGACAATGTACATCCTCTTGTACCTGGTACCTGCTTCATCAGATAAGACAGAATCCTCTGCAAGAACAGAACTCTATGTAGGTAGAATAATTCAACAAATCATCAGGTTGCACTGCCCACCGTATTCCTCATGGAAAATTAGTCATGAGATTAGCTGTTTAGGAGATTGCACAGCAATCCTGTTTACTGAAAAGGAGCAAATAAAGGATGTCAGTTCAGTGGGTCTATATTACAACATTGAACTTGTATAAGTTTGAACATTGTAATATTGAACCCAAAAGTCCGAGATCCAAAAATAGTAAAGCCACGGCACACAGATTATTTTCCCAGGGAAAAATCGGTGGGCTGTTTTTGGGGCTTTGCTATTTCCTCCACTATGGTGCGATCTCAGAATTGGTATATTTAAGTAGGGGGGGTGCCCCCCCATATTGGGGGGTGTGTGGTGCAAAGTTCCCCACTTTAGTTTAAGTTTAAAGTTTAATTTTTTTTGTTTTGTTACGGAACAGCGATTTGTTTCCATGGGAAAAAACTCACTGCCCTGTGTTTTCATTATTATTGGGATTCGGACTTTACGGTTTGATATTACAACGTTCGAACTTCTGTTAGTTTGTCATTGTGATATAGTCCCCAGTTCTCTAGCTTCATATCAGCTCGAAGAGTTAGGACCAAAGACAGCTCAGTCCTAAACACTATTAGAAGAGCCCATTGCCTTGTATTGGTAGGTCTGCCATTGTCTATACCTCTTCATGTAGAAAGACAATATCAGAGGAGTTATTGGCCCAGTCATGGTTTGTCCTTCTCAAAGGGACTGTAAAGCATGTTGCCATTGCAAGACAAGGACAGAGGTATCATTTTTGAGTCATTCCTGCTTAAAGAGTTTTAGATGCAGGCATTATTCTTTTCTGGATTTTGAAGAGTTTCACTGATGTGCCTTTTACTTGAAGTTGTTTGTGCTCCCTCCTATAATCCTGACTGCATTACTACTCAATCTGGACAGGATTGATGTCTGTTGACATATCATTATGACCCAGTAAGTATATTCTGGGCTTTAGTACAAGGATGCTGCAATTTCAGTGTATGAAGATCCTCACTAGTATTTTCAGTCTCAATGGAGTCAACGCCACAATGCTGGTGGAAATGCAGGGGGAGTGCAGTACAGTAGCCCACATCTAGTCTAATATTAAAATGACTATTTCCTGGTAATGTTCTCTCAGGGCTCCCAGTCTGTGTATGTGACTTCAGTCTTGTCTTGTTTTGAGTCCATAAAGGTGACTCTGAAATGGAAGAGCTACTGCATAAAGGTGGGAATTCCACAGATCTTCTTGGCCACTTTGTGTCCTCTTTCTAAACTACTAGATAAGTATAATCAAATGCAGCTACTTATAATCAGAGAGAAAGTTATTTCCAATACAGCAAGAATTTCATCCACATCACAGTGCTATCTCTGACCTTTTTAACTTCACTACCTCTAGCAATTAAAGCAGAAATGAATGCAGCCTCATACATGCAGTGTTATAGGACCTATCTAAAATCTTCAATATGGTATCCCACCAACCTCTGCTAAATAGGTTTTCTTCATTAGGACAAGACTTACAGCTCTTTCCTGTTTTAAAGCTATCTCACTGGTAGACACCAGGCTGTGAAATTGTAAACAGACATCTCCTCCTGTTTAGCTGTAGTGGTGGGCATCCCCCAAGGGACTGTTCTGGGCTTTTCAGCTTATTATAAAATATATAGATGACTCAACCTTAATATGCTCTGCCAAGAATCTGGAAAAACTGTAACAGTTTACCAAAGAATTCCTACTATCTTTTGAAAAGTTGTCTGCTTGACTCACAGTTGATCCTAAACCCACAAAAATATAAACTAGTTATTTTTTTTACCCCTAAGCTGTTCTCTCAGCAGTATAATCTTTTCAACATAACTTCTTCCAATTGTACCAAAACTGAATTCATAAACAGTACAACACTTCTAGGAATCATAATTGGTGAAACTTTGACTTTCATCTAAAATAAGCAGCATAAAACAAAAGGAAAAAACATCAAAACATTGTAGACTGTAAAGGAAAAGCCCTACCTCGCAGATGACACTAAAGGAAACAATTGCCCATTTACCTACCCTCCACTTTTCTGTATGGTGCTGCCATTTTTATAAATCTGAAAGCCACTCAACCACACCTACTCAAACAGTCCTGCAATAAAAAATAGCAACATTCACTGCTAATATGCTATACAGAACACACCACTGCTCTAAAACAGCTTCAGTGGACTGAACTGCAACAAGCCCTTACCTTCTGTCAATTAGTCATTGCACACAACCTAATCTGCAAATCAGATAAATGCAGCATTATTCATCAGTACTCAACCAACAGAACCCTTCCCTTCTTAGACATAGTCTATTAGTCACAAAATGTAATAACTCAGCAGGTGACTCCCTCTATTCCTCCTGTGATTCAAACTCTGAAACTGTATGCCAAATACTATAAAACAAACCCGATAGGTCCAAATGGAGATATAATAAAAGCAGCATACAAAGGAGAGTAGTATTGTTGGAAATTAATTCATCCTTAAGTCTTGATGAGCACCTTCATAAGCTGAAGCATATCTTTTACAAAGATCTCACCAAGGCACACATATATATAGACTGCATTTCATGTAGTATATATCATGAACAGAAGTAGGTTACAAAAAAATAAAAAAGACAGTTGGGTGCACAAGTCCCAGGACAGAAAAGTGCCCAATCCCAGTAGGCACACTGGTGCTAGGATTGGAAAAAATGGTAGTGTTGAATCCTGAAGACACAGAAACATTCCTACAATGGGGTTAGGCCAGGCTCGTGGGGGTAGATGTCTCCCTGTTGCAAAAGAAAGAAGTAGTCCACAAAAATCACAAAAACTGATAAAGTGGACTATTGAGGATAAGCAAGAAATTATGCATTGTAACTATTATGCAAGAAGCCTAGAATGTCTGGACAGAAGATGTACAAAAAAGATTAAGAGAATTTACAGGAAAGAATATACTTGCACAAGAAAAACTGTCAAAAGCTTCAAATGCAAATTTGTGTTCATTAATACAAAAGATTTATGAAAAAAATATATAGACCCAGAACCCTTGGGCTATTAGGAAATAAAAAGTGACTGAGGAAGTGCAAAAATATAAACAACAAAATCTAGAGATATGGACACTGGAAAGAAAGAGGGATCTGCTATTGTGCAATATTTATGCAAAGGAGAAAGATAAATTTATCCAAACAAAATAAGCAAGTCCAAACATATTCAAAGAGAAATGCAGGTAAAGGCACCCAGATATGTAAAATTTCACAATACAGAAAAATAAGATCACAGGGAGGAATGTAAAACAGAAGATTAGTAAAGCTTAATAAAGTAGAAGTAAAAAAAATAGAAGCAGAAGTTATGGAATACCTGCGAAGTAAAGGATTTAGTGTAAAAAGTCTAACAAAGTTATATCACAGTGTGATGGAACAATGAGTCCCCCAAGGAAGGAGAAACAGAGGCAACAAAAAAGAAATATGAACACGGGAAAGAGATTTAATATGGTGTAATATTTATGCGAAGAAGAAAGCAAAACTGAACAGTACAAAATGTACAGCACTAAAGATATTTGAAGAGAAATACAGGCAAAGTCATCTGGATAGGAAAAATAAGAAAACAAAGGGAAAGTAGAAAGGAGGATTAGTAATGGAGAGGTTAAAGACATAGAAAGGTTATGGATCACATGAAGTGAAGGATTTAGTGCAGAAAATCTAACTCTGATAACACCACAGCAGGATAGAATAATGAATCCCCAAATTAAGGATAAAGCAGTGTAGCCGGAAACATCTGACCAGTTTCCATATCAAGACACTTTGGAGTCTTAAATAGGAAAGCAGTATAAAAGTTCAGTTTGAGCTGCACAGCAAGAGAAGGAAATTGAGACTACGGCACTCTGATGAATTCAGTGTTGTGGAGTGGTAGGTTAGGGAGCTCCCATTTGAAAGAGCAATGGATGACACAGGATGAAACAGAAGAGAATATGGCACAGGAAGATGCTCTGGAACTTTCTGTAGAATGCCTACAGGAAACAGAGAGCAAAGAATGTGGTCTTAGTTTAGAAGAAAATGATCTAAGGGAGAGCTGCTTGATTTAATAGATATGGATAGGCATATTAAGATCAATGAAAAAAATAAACTACAGAAAGTCAATAAGACCCCAAATATTAGAAGTCTGATAAAACAAATAAACACCCTAGTGGACATGGACGTCCTGAGGTAATGTAGCAATGTTCTTATGTATACTGACAGCCACTTAATCCTGAAACAAGCACACTATATGAGAAATGTAGTTACACTATGAAAATTGAGACAAGACTCTCACATACAGACAAATCAAATGACAAACAGGTTGTCATTACATGCACATCATTTCTCTCACTAAATAAGGTCTCAACACATAAACCCACATATGTGGAGGTACTCACAAATAACTTACCAAAACCCCTGAGGCCTCCCATACACTGCTCTTAGAAACCATATGCAAACAAAACAAAGTCATCTACAACCATTATACATAAAATACATGTCACAGTGTCTCCCCTCACCAGGTTGGGTAAAAAGATGGCTACAATACATTGCCTGTCAGGGATCAGGATTTGCCAGATCATGCAGGCACTCAGGTCAAACCACAAGTATCAGTATGACTTGGTCATAATCCATGTGGGTGCAAATTAACTGAGTTGTACCTCCTGGGACTATATGAAGACAAACCCTAATGGACCTCTCTGAATACGTGTCACAACTGGTAGGAGCCTCACATTCAGCAACATTCTACACTCACTAAGAATGATACCACAGTACAAACAGAAAGAGATTCATTTCAATAATTGGCTTAGCTCCTGGTGTCATTCCCAAAAGTTCCAAGTATTTGTCAGCCTGTGAGGACATGATTCACAGACCGCACTGCTTTGCCAGAGATGGCCTGCGCCTGTTGCTACTAGACTTTTAAATAATGGCCAAGGCATTAACCACCCCCATAGTGCCTTTTTCAGCCAGTGTCAAACCAGCAGACCTACAAGCTGAGGATACTACTGCTCAGTGTTAGGAGTCTGAACAAGAAACTGCACTCCCTGGAAGCTTGCCTTGCTTTGGAGAATGGTCTTATCTGTGCAGTTACAGAGAGATGTGGTTCAAGGTTGTGGAAAGCCCCCCCCCCCCCCCCCCAGCATTACAAGGCAAGAATGCCTATCACACATTCAGACGACCCTCTGAAAAGGAAAAAATGAAAGGAGGAGGTATTTCCTTTCACATAAAAACAATTACACCACTAGATTAGTCAAGCAGGAGGACTGACTTCAGCTACTCTATATCCAGCTGACTATATTCAAAATCCCCCTCCGTATCATTGCTAGCTACAGGTCCCCAACTATGAACCCTGAAAACCACTCCATATACCTGAAGTTACTAGAATCTCTTACCATTCATTCCAATGCACTACTAACAGATAATTTTAAATACCCGTCCATAAATTGGGAAACATACATGACCACTAACATGCAGCCTCAGAGATTCCTGGACATGGCAACGCAATACTTTGGAAAAGATAGTTTGCATTCCCACTAGGGGCTTAAATATCCTTGACATAGTACTCACAAACATGGTGGAGCATTGCACCCCCCTAGTGTAATGTTCTCATTGGTAAGATCAGGTCATAAATCGGTCTCCTTTGAAATAAATGTAACAGTAGAAACCCCATCAAACCCTAACACTCTAAAGTATTTTTCCTTCTATTAAGTGGCAGTATAGGTAATTTTAAAGCTCCTCCTAACCCTGAAAAATAAAGGCCTATGCAGAAGTATACACAGATGCCCTGTGTCACCATTTAAACAACTGCACAGAAATGGCAGTACCTGACTGAACTTAACCCAGGTCTAGCTATAAAGATAAGCCTCCCTGGTAGACCCCTGTCATAAATAGACTATACGAGAGAAAGATGAAATTCCTTTCTAGAAGTAAGTGGGAATGTGGACCAGAGAAGAAAAAAAAAATCCCTCATTATTCTCAACAGGCAATTCAGGGAGCTATTTAAGTCTTCAAAAGCTAAATATGAGACTAAAATAGCCTACCAATAAAAGGATACACACAAAGTATTTTAGTTATGTCTGAAATGTTAAGGGGAAACAATCAGCTATGTGCTGAGTTGGTTGTAGATGGCACTACATATTCTTGGCCAGAAGAAATAGCAAATCTGCTGGCCGATAAATTCAGCTCAAATTTCACCTTCTCATTACCTCCAGTCAGTCCCCATGAAATACCCCTACCATTCCTTTGCCTGTTATCACAAAAGAATACATCATCACTGCATTCTCTAAAGCTAGAAAGATGATATCAATGGCCCCAGAATGAATCCTAGGGTACCTATTAAACAGCTTGAAACATGACCTAGCATACCCATGCTGGTTTATATTTAACCATAATCTTCAGACATGATTTGTCCAAGTAGAGTGGAGAACAGCAACAGTCATCCCTCTGCAAAAGGTGGGACCATCAACTTACCCAGAAAACTACTGACCCATAAGTTTGACTAGCCTCGTATGTAAGACTATGGGAAGGATAATTATGGACCTGATTAACAACTACATAGGCAATCTCCAGACTCTAGAGCCAGCTCAGTTCATCTTCATCAAGGGGCGGTCCTGCTTCCTCAATCTGGTGGACTTCTTTGAGAAGGTCACCAAGGCCATGAATGAGAGTAAGATAATGCATACCACCTATCTTGATCTGGCCAAGGCATTTGACACAGTACTCCATTCTTGTATTATAGATAAACTCACAAAATTGGGCATACACCAGATGGATAAAAACTGGCTCACAGATAGGATATGTTGTCAGAGTGGTGGAATTCACATTCAGCATGTAGCCAGTCACCAGTGGAGTACCACAGGATTCAGTGCTATACCCCTCCCATCCTGTTTGGCATATACTTCTCAGATGTTGAACTAAATGTAGACAGCCTTTGGCTCACCAAGTTTGCTGATTACTACAAGCTGGGGGCGGTCCTTGATACCCCAAATGATGTTGATAATGATTTATGTCAGAGGCGTGGCCTCATACTAAATGTGAAGAAGTACATAATAACACACTTTGGGAATTCAAATACCCTACAAACTATAGCATTGATAGCAGCACCCCCCCCCCCCACCACCAAGAGTGGCCCAAGTGGTGAGAGATCTGGGTACTCCAATCGATAGTAATCTGAACTTTAACCACCATTTGTACACGGTGATGGTGAAATCCTTCCATGTGACTCAGCTTATAAGTAAGGGCATAGCATCCAGATAGAAGGATGTCATAGTGCCACTGTACTTGACCCTCATCAGACCAGTAATTGAATGCAATACCCCCTGCGGCGTGTAACTTACCAGGCACCTGCAACAGTTAGAGCATCCTCACAGGCTTCTCACCAAAAAAAAAAAAATACAAAGTATAACTAACATGTCATATGCAGACCAGTTAAAAGCTCTATCACTGTATTCAGCTTTCTGACAAGTACTGAGGGGTGATCTGTTCCTGAACTACAAGGCAGTTTCTCACTCAGTCCTGATAGACATGTTGCACATTCACAAAACTAACTGCATGAAGGTTACCTGCTCCAAAGATCTAAACCTGATCTCTTTCATGAATATATCCTACTGGAGAGACAGATATGTGTACCAGAGATTGCCCTTTTTCTGGAATATGCTTCCTATTGACGTGAAGCAGAGCCCTTCTCTGACCATGTTCAAGCGCAATATAGACTGATGGATGGAAAACCACTGATTCACTCCTAGGGTGGTACCATGCTCGTTTGGACAGAGGCAGTCTGTAAAAATTGTCATATCCTGCTTGCTGACCCTTAACTTTCCCATAGGGGTAGAAAATCTAGGTAAAACTGTCTAGGCTTGTTAGGGCTCTTGAGCTGTTGGACCGAAAAACACGAAATCAAATATATGGTTGAACGACTGGTAAGCTAACAAGCCACTCAATAAACCGTTATAAACTGGTTTGTTGGTTCCACTTTTTAATAATAAAATAAAAATAAAAATAAAATCAGTAATACAATGACAGAGAGTACTCTGAAGATGCCCTATACGATGGTGGGTGAAAGCGCTTAGTACCGAGAGAATTTGTCATTGTATTACTGATTTTATTTTTATTTTATTATTAAAAAGTGGAACCAACAAACCAGTTTCCTAACAGTTTATTGAGTGGCTTGTTAGCTCTTGAGCTGTTAGCCTAGCAATCTCCCATGAATTCCATGCATTCTTGTTACCCCCAGCTATAACCTACAAATCACAATTTATGAATGCTGTAAACAAGGGTAAACCTAGAAATGAATCTTAATAACATACTCTGTATTGTAGTACCTCTACTTATTTGCTGTTGATGCTGACACACATCTTACACCCTTTCCCTCTTGTTGCAGGCTAATTAAGGCCTATAGCCATATCTGTAACATGTACAATGCCAATAAAATATTTCTGTATTGGCATAGCTCTACTTAACTGTTCTTAATGTTCAAGGTATTTTACTTTTCTGTTTACTGATTAATAGGTAGAACTTCTTACTTATGAGTATAGCATGCACTTTTTCTCTTCTAGCTATTAACTGACAGCTGTTTGTAGTGTTCTTATTAGACCTGTATTCCTCTTTCTCACTGTAACCTTTTGTAATCATCATGTATATATTTTGTGAGGAGCTTTCCCCCTGGACCTCCACTGAAAGGGGGTCTTGTGCCCAGACAGGCTATCCCAGTAAATAAATGCTGATCAATCAGTCATTCAATCAATAAAATTAAAAATTTGTTTAATGTTCTATAGGTTTTTCCTACATAGAACTATAAACATTCAATGCATGAGGCAAGATGTATAATTTTTAAATAAGAATTTGAATAAATCTCAAATATCTATTTACATTCTATTACTGGAAATACATACCATTGTGACCAATGGATCAAATTTATTGACAATAATTATATACACTGCATGTCAACATCCCTCATCTATCACTCCATGTTATAACTTTCTTGTTCCTGGAATAAAGTCTTCTTAAATTACTTTTGTTATTACATGAAAAAACTGCCCCCCAGATTTACTAATCTTCCGTGCAGGTCTAATCTAGTCCTGCATGGAAGTGGCAGTTTAAGAGGAGGACAGCAGTGCGTCATGCATATTAATGATCCTAAACGGAGTGTGGACGAATGCAGGGGGTGTGTCTGAGAGCAGAGCTCTCAGAATGAACACGCCCCTGCAAATTAGAACAGCAGAAACTGTAAACAAATGAGCGAGACCCCTCATAGGTGTCCACCTATCCCCACCAACATTCCCCCATGTGTACAACAGCAACAGGACATAAAAATAAAAAGGGAAAACCCCTTTATTTTTTAAAACCCCGAGTACAGCTAACTGTAGGTGTGCGGGTATGCCCATTGCTTAGCTACGGTTAAAGCAGCTGAAAAGACTGAAGAGGATAGGAAGGAATATAGATGCAAATGAAGCAGCACAGCAATAGTGTAGTGGTTAGAGTATCCGCCTAACGAACAGGCATTTCCAGTTCAAGTCCCACTGCAGCACATATCATTTTCCATATGAAATCTATATATGAACATATTTGTACATCTTTTTGCTGTATAACCTACATAATAATATTTAAATATGAAATGGAGTACTGCATTAAAATGCACATGTGAAGTGTCAAGTGTCATAATAAATAAGGCAATAGTAAGCAGGTTTAAGCACAAATAAGCAGTAGTAAGCATATATAAGCACTATTAAGCATGTTTAAGTTCATTTGTGCGGGGGTAGGCATTGCTTACACAGATTAAGCAATGTAGAAGCTAAATGAGTGTAAGAAACTGTAACCGGAGGTTAGCAGTGCTTACCGTCAAGCAAACCTGTTCAAACTCGCTTACAACTGCTTTAAAGTGCCTTAATCCAGCGGCCCATGTTCTGCCCAGCAACAAAATAAACTGCCTCTGCAACACTCAAACACATGACCCTGTATACTATAGTCACAATAGTCAACCACTAAGTCATCATAGCAATAGATATGAATGCTTTCTGTTATGGTCTGAAGAAGTGGTGGTGACACCATGAAAGTGCTTACCTTATGAATAAAAGATATTCCAGTTTTTAAACAGCACTGAAGTCGTGACTTCCTACAACATTGTTTGGTCTGTTGGATGTTTTATGAGATATGACTGAAGTATCAGCAAACTAATCCTCACCACAGGAAAATCAAACCAAACATGTGAACTGAATCTATGTACAGTGTGAAGTGGTATAACCTGCTACATAACATAAATATGTGAACTGGAGTACTGCAGTAAGCATAGATGTGAGGTGTTAGTGTAATAAAGTGTAGAAGTAGTAGAAGTGTAGAATCATGAATACCAAACACATCGAACCTGTAATGAATAGTAAATTGCTGCCAAAAGGCAAATATAGTGTTAATTAACTATTAAGCAATGCTAACTGCAGCACAGCTCAACTTAGTCAGAGTAAGCAATGTGTAGGGGAACCAATCCAATCTGCTTAGCGGTATACCCCTTTAAGCACTGCCATCCTTAGGTAAGCAGGTGTGCCCATAGCTTAGCCTTTTCAAACCCATCCAATCACGGAAAAGTCTGGATAATTGGCCGTATTTAAACCACACAGGTGGGAATAAGTTCCATAACTGGTTGTAGCTTCCTACTGCAGGCAGAATGGCTGGTGTGGGTGAAGGCACTCATTTTAGAGTCCAGCGTTGGGGCATGTAGGAGTCAAAAATCATGGTATGGCTCCTGGTAAAACACCATGAGGAGAGACTACTGCAGGGCCAGTACCAGGGCTCGCAGTATAAAACTGAGGCCTGGGACAGTCTCGCCCATGACCTCACCAGTGCCACAGGAATCCCCCGGACTGGTGAGCAGGTCAGGCACCACCATGCTTACCATGAAGTGGCAGAGTGGGGATGTACTGGAACAGTAGATCCAGGAGTCTCGACAGATGGATAATGCCCCATTACTGAGTAAATAATCATTCTACTAAGTAGTTAAGAATTGCCTAACTTGAGTATACTATGGCTAGGTATGGCTAAATATCACTGTATTTCTCCGACAGCTGCAGATGAGTGGGCTGCGGACCAGCAAGCCCATGATGCTAGGTTGCAAAGGCTGTGTCTCGAGGCAGGTTAGCAATTAGTCTGAATGTACTGTCAAAACAAATAAATATAAGAGCCTTAGAAAATGTTGTACCAGTAGAAATAAAGGTGCAATAGTCTGTGAATAAAGGTATACCCCTGGAGTGCTTCTGTTTACTCTTCTGTCATATGTTGGTGAACTGTTGCATACTATAAATAGTACTGTTGTAATTTAAGCAGTGTCACCCACACTGTGGTATGCAGATAAAATGTGTATGAAGTCCTGCATAACAATGTTGGAAGTGCCAAGAGGTCAGTCATATTGTACAAGTGAGGGAGACTTAGATAGAAAACTGAAAGCTTTACATTAATTCCCTGATAGCACAGTGTATTGTGATGTTAGCTATAATTGTTCACCACACATAGCAGGGGTTTGAATCCTGGGAGTGCTACTAAGTTGTATGCATAATCATACCCCACAACTGTACAGATTTTGTTACAATGTTCAGATAGAAAGCTGCATGCATAATTACACCCAACAACTGTACAGACTTTGCTAGAATGTTCAAATTGAAAGCTGTATGCATATTCATACCCACAACTGTTCCAGTCTGTCCAGCATGTCCAGATAAATGGCCCATATTATCAGCCTGATATTCCATCCCCCTGACAAATCAGTGTGATGATCCACGAAATGTAGGCAGCCATTAATGATATATAACTAATAGTCAAATGTGTACATAGTCACAGAATGTATATGAAAACAAACCTGTCATTTTAGCACCTCACCCAAAGTGTATGACAACAGCCTGTCATGCCTGTATGTAAGACACAGGTCACGTATCTAATAATTTATAAACATACCAGTGTACAATATAAGGCCATTGGGTAGTATAATAATACATGTAAGGGAAAGATCACTGCAGTGACTAAGAATGTTGTGAAAAATACAAGGATATATTAGTTGTTAATTGAACTCTCTTTCTCCCACCCCTACCATATGTGCAAAATAACCCAATGACACTCCTCAACTGGTATATGTACACTCCAACCTTTTGTTGGAACATATGTCCTAATGATTAATAAATATTCACATTTGTTTCCATGCATGTGCCATGTTAAAATACACCCATAATGGTGGCCTGTTGCCATCAATGAAACCTGCATGCTCTTGTAATGATCACTGTTGCTCCATATATGCATGTGTTCTGCTTGCTCTGCAACTGTGTTAAATCTGGTGTTTTTGGGTTAATGGGAATACCTATGCATGCTGTTATAATTAATTCTGAATGCTGTTGATTGTTACTAACCCATATCTGTCATAAACCTGCATCAACATATCTCATATGGGAAGGCCGGTCCCAGTGGACCCACCTGTCTCACCTCAGCTGGCCATGGCACCGGGCAGCAGAACATCTGGGGCCCAGCCTGGGACCTCCTCTTCCGTGGGCCCTGTGCCAACTTTGGGAGGAACAGCTGCAGGGGATGGGGCTTGCCCCCCCTTGGATTGGCCGCAGAGGGGAACCTGTCACCCATCAACAGGTCAGGGCCGTGGTGCGTAGGGAGCTCGATCTGGAGTATCGAGACTGGCTATGCCAGCTTGAGGGCTGAGTGGTGCAATTAGAGGGTGAGACTGCCCCTCCTACACAGCCCCCAGCACAGCCACCTTTGGGTCCGTGAAGGTGCAGTGGTGACTGCCCATGGGTGGGGACCTCAGTCTCACTGTTTCCAGTTGGGGGCTCATGGGCTTGCGACTTCCAAACATCCCTCCCCATCCAAGGTGTTTACCCCCCACATGTGTCATATACCGGCCCTGTATGTGTCTTGCTTGTCTTGTCTGTTAACCTACCCAACCTACATCCTCAAATATACCTACTACCCCTCCCCAACATCCCACTCTCACCTGAAAAAAAAGGGCAATCTGTTCCAACAAAAAAATCTTGCCCCATACATAGCTGTCCATTTTGCACACATGTCCACTGGACACATGTAATCTGGTCTAAATGGCATCACAATGAATTATTGTTGTCCTCACCCCTCTCCCAGAGGTTTGAGTGTCCAAATATATCTCCAAATACAGTGTATTTGCTGTAGAAGAAATGGGCAGCTAAGGACCTTCCCTACACCCTTCCTGCACATCCCTAGCTATGTTCCCTACTGTCTTTCCCTCTTTGTGCCCCTTTTTTCACCACTTTCCTATCAACCCCTTTTTATTTTCTTTTAAAGAAATTAGCGCGGGGGTAAGCAGGAGTAAGCACTTTTAAGAGCAGTAAGCGGGATAATGCCTGTTTGTGTGGGTGTAAGCAATGCCTACACAGATTAAGCAATGTAGAAGCTAACTGAGTGTAAGAAACTGTAACCGGAGGTTAGCAGTGCTTACCGTCACGCAAACCTGCTTACAGCTGCTCAAAAGTGCCTTACTCACACTGTATCCAATGGCTCTTGGTCTGCCTAACAACAAAATAAACAGCCTCTGCTAGGATCAAACCCAGGACCCTGCACACCATAGCGATTTACCACTAAGCCATCTCAGATACTCATATCCTTGATGTATTCACAAACATGTCATCCAGCCCACTCATTCAACAGTATAGAGAATGTATTCCAGCATGCAGTTGTAAGTGTGTGAGTAAATATATTAATGTCTAAACAGGTACAACATATTGATATATGTGTGTATGTATATATATACATACATATATATATACATATATATATATATATATATATATATATATATATATATATATATATATACATATAAACATGCAAATGTCTCTATAGATATATATATGTCCATATCTACATGTCTAAATATATATGGCAGGTTATATATATGTCAGCATATATATATATATCTATATATATCTATATATATATATATATATATATATATATATATATATATATATATTTGCCTACCTGACAACACTGATGCGCTAAAACACCGACCAACAAAATCACCAACACCACAAAACTGAAAGTTCAGAAACACGAAACTTCACATAACCGACAAACCACAATCCTGACACTCAAAAAACAAAGCACACACACAACACAATCACACCAAAAACTTTACAAACCTACACTGAACCTTACATACACAACTAACTATGCACTAACCTTAACCCAAACCCTAACCCTAAGGTCCGTCACTATCGCACACTCATCGAACCCGCGCCCTAACCCTAACTCACTTAACCCGCCCCTATCCCTAATGTCTGTCACTATCGCACACTCACCTGACACGCGCCCTAACCCTAACTCACTTAACCCGCCCCTAACTCTACAGACCATTGCTATCGCACACTTACCTTACCCACACACTAACCCTAACGTCCATCCCTATCGCCCACTTGCCTTTACATGTCGGTGTTCTCAGCGTTGGGATTCTCAACTGTCAGTCTTCTCCATTGTCGATCTTCCGGTGTCGGTGTTCTCGTCATCTGCATTTCGAGATTTTGTCAGATAGACCCATATATGTATATATATATATATATATATATATATATATATATATATACATATATAGGTATATACGGACATACATCTGTAGATAAAGGGGAAATAAAGACATATATGTCCTCATGCAATGTTAATGGGGTTGAGAGGCCCTACACAATATACATCTGGTGCGAATAGGTACCCCCCCAGCCAAGCACGTCCCCCCTGTAATACAATACCAAGTGTTGCAGATCCCATAACCAGGACCAGACATGACATGGCCATCCCTAGGATACATTTACACAGAGATATGTACAGTAAGATACATATGTAGTACGTGCACACAATATGGAGCAGCCAGTATTCCTATAGTCACCACCTTACTATCTGGAGACTGTATGAGCCACACATACAAGTGACATTCATAGCCTGCAACATATACCCACAGAGATATCAAAGGGTATAACACCACACACAGGTATGCATAAATGAATGTGAAAGCATTTTGTGTACTATGACAGTTGTATATGCCATGTTATATAGCTGTTTAGATACTGACGTCTATATGAACAGTGTAATGCAACTGTGAAACAGGCATACTAAGACAGTAGTCTGAAAAGGTTGACATATGTTGCTGTCCAGGCCGAGGCCTTCAAGTAGTACAGTAGTAATGACAGACTGGTCCACAGCATAGCAGACAATCAGCAGTATGTAATGCAGATTTATAGGACAGCAGCCTCTATCTACACTCTGTACACAATCCCTAGAGGGTACAGACCCCAGCTGACACAATGGGATGTATCTGTTACATAACAAGGCATACCTGACACCATCACAATCACACTGACAAACAGTACATTCCATATGGCAGGAGGCGGTAGGCCTGCAATTACCCAAGGTGGATTGTATTGCAATGTACATCCAGATACCCTAAGGCAGCTTACCCCATATACCCTCACATGTTGCAACAGTCTAGGTTAGTCATGGTGTACCCCCCCTACACTCAATAATACTGGGCCATATACCACTGTTACATACACTGGCCTCTGGAGTGCATTAGGACACACATGTATTGTGTAGGTGAAGCCCCACATATATGGTCCCAACCCCCCAATATGTGTGGGGGACACAACAGCATTGGAGTGATGGCAGGAACGACAGCATGACATACACACAGCTCACTACATAATAACCCCTCACAGCATGTCATATGTGCAAAGCCTGGTATGTAGCTGGAGGACAGAGGCTGGAACACAGGCATATATGTGTAAAACTGTTGTCATACAGTAAGCAAGATATGTATATGTGTATGTGTGTGTATATATATATATATATATATATGTGTGTATATGGATTTATGTATAATTATATATACATATATGTTCACCATATGTCCTGCACAAGGAGTGAAGCCCTACCTCAGCCCCAATAGTCCCAACCTCTCAGTGCAAGGGGATGTCATGTATGTATAGCAGGTATATTTGTAGATTATTGCTACTGTAATAGGCATTGTCTTCACAGAACTGATGTGTGTGGGCTACTTACAGACACTCTAAGGTCATCATAGTACAGTACCACTGCTAGCACAGTAATGCCCCTGTGGACTACAGCTGCAATATGGCCAATATATGTGGACAGTCTAACACACTCTGTTCAGTTCAGGGGTATACACAGAACACCTTCATGCAAGACATGTGTACCAGGCCTGTCAATGTGGATGTTAACAGCCATGTTGATGGGTATAACACGTACATACTGGTATACATTTGTCCCCATAGGTTATGCATTCATACACCCCTGTTTGTCCTGACACATAATAACCACTGGTACAGAGGTGCCATGGCCACATACTATCCACTAGTTAGTGACATACATCTGAACAGCATCCCACTGCTTTGTCTGACATACATGACTGTTATGGTGGCCTGGCAGTAGTACATCTGGCAAGTATCTGGACATGACTTCTCACTGGACAAGAACAGTAAGCTGCTAGGCATGTAACAAAGCACAGTAAAGGCTATAGGCAGACTGACTCAACACTGGGCTACATCTTCTATGTGGGAATACACATGTACCTGCATAGATAGCAGGTTCTACAGGCATGTCACATCACAGAGTAACAGACACCTGTGTGAAAGTGCATAACCCCAACCAATGTGAACACAGCCACATATAGTAAGCTAGCGTACTATTACAGTATATGGACTATCTGATGTACACCATCATCATATGAACCACTCACACAACAACCCTACATATACTAGGCCACTACACAGTGTGGTCTGATGGCTGTCTGTGGTTTGGGACATGTGTGTATTCGGCCCTACAAACATGTAAGCTGATAGTGTGACATACAGTGGAACAGCATGTAACATCAGATAGAACAGGACCAAGAACAATGACATCTGCCACAGTCTCTACACAGGCCAAGGTACATATGCACGATCCACACACTGTCGACAATTACTGGACTTACACATACCTCAGAACTGCACACACAACCACAGAATGCCCAGGCTATGTCCTCAAACATAACCCCTACTATACATAACATGTGTAGCAATCTGATATCTCACTGGCTTGTTATCAGATATGCTGTCAATGAATATGGTGTACAGAACATATGCACCCCCTACTGAATGACATATGTACAAAGGTTGACAGAGTTGTGGCTGGAGGCACAAACACAGGGCCAGTATTGACATGTCACTGTGATAACCTCATACATTTCCTGTCATAATAGGGTTTAATGCAGCTTATGTCCTGTGAGGGTTATGACATCAATAACTCTCCCGCCTGTCACCTTCTACTGACTGCAATCCTCACACTACCTTCTCAAGTTGAGAGATAGGTGCTCTGTGTGTAACACAAGGTACACAAGGCACCACACACTGCCCAGTCTGCAGATGACCCTACAGATGGGGATTCCTCATAAACATAGCACTGACATGACAAGTATTAAAACATGTAGGACAGCCATATCCACACACACCCTGTTAAACCAATATTACCCCAACTGCAGTATAGCAGCACTTACAGACTGTAGTCAAGACAGGCACATCCCACTCCTGTGTGCTGGCCTGTTTCCACAGTGTATGTTGTCAGAGATAAGTCCCCAACCATCTGTGATGCTGTTTGCCAAACAGATCTAGTTCCTGCTCACAGTGAATAAAAAGGCCCAACACCAGCATGATGTTCCTAGATATTGGAGTGTGTTTCCATGCAATTGGCTATGGGAATGTTACACATGCAATCAGCTAGAGGAGGGCTGTAATCCTTGCAGTGGCCATCAGCTGATCATGAGCATCACTGACAATACACATGCCGCTGCCTAAGCAAAGCAGGTGTAAGTCTCCACATCCACCAGAGAGGGAGTGAAAGAGGCAGACAGAGGCAAAGATAAGCCAGGGAGGGTTGGTAGAGTAAAAAGTAAGCATGTATGTGTCACACACCTACCAGTCCAGGGTATCGAATCCCTGACTATGTACTGATATCACATCTGTTATGCCTGCATGGTGGATATTGTGATTTATGCTAAGGGCACCATATAAGAAATTTTAAAAACCCACTCAACATTGAGTCCAGTTGTTACACACTCACAACCACCTCCACACAGGATACGAATGACAAACATCAACACATTAAGACACACATACACCTGTCACATCTGGGATTAGAACTCCTAACTAACTGGTTATTACATTACAGCACTATATAATTATAGAACATGCCACAGAGATTACTGGAGTACTCTTTCCCCAAAGGTTTATTTCACAGTGAGAGACATCACCAGGATTGCCAAAGTAGGGCAAATGAATTGTAGTGAGTGTGACTAGCCAAACATGCATTGCTCTCTGCACAGGCATAGGAACAGACACAAAAGAATCCACAACTCCCATGTGTGAGACTAGAACCCCTACCAGAGTTCTATATCACACTACAGCATTATGTTGTTATAGCATGCACTACTGAGATTGCTGGAGTACTCTTTCCCCAAATGAGTACTTTACAGTGATTGACATCAGCAGGATTGCCAAAGTAGGGCATTTGAATTGTATTGAGTGTGACTAACCTAAATTGCCCTAATTAGTCTGTATGTATTAAACGCTGTTCTGGCCAGACCAAAATAACCTGTCTTTGCAGGTCATGAACCCAGGACCCTGTACACTATAGTCAAAGTAACTAATCACTAAGCTATCACAACAGTACATGAGACTGAGGTTTCACCAAAGTAATCCCACCATAGGCTAATCAAACTAAACATATGAAAGGAATGTATATACGTTGTCTGCAAAAGACCTTTCCAAAACCAACTTCATGCTACTCAAGTCAGAAATGACAATGTTTGTGACACCAATGGAGACAGGAGCTGACAGTTCTACTGATGAATCCTGCACTTAGGCACTGTATGCGCACATCCACTTGTGCATGATTCCTGACATCCCACACAGAACCACAACGCTCACCTCCCAAATAAGTAAGACAGTCTGGTGGCCTCCTGCCATTAACAGAGTATACAACAGAAGGTAGACTCTGTTGAAGAAAAAAGGATAATCCAAGGATGCAAACAACTCCCTTACCAGTCCCAGTAAGACGTTGAGATCCCTCATGGAATCCTCAACAGTTGCTTATGTAACTAAAATCATTACAGATTCCACAGACAACTACACAGCATTCTATAGTAATGTCCATAATTGAACTGGCAATGCTCAGAAGTGTTCTGAGCTACAACAGAATGGCATTACATAGACTGCTCCCACGAATTGTGCCAGTATCCTGGCAGATTGATTTAGTGCCACATTCACCCTGTCTCACCCCCAAAAGGGCCCATGTCAATATGAAAAGAGTTCCATTGCCCAGTAATCATGTCCACACAGGCAGAAACTGCACTATCCACAGCTAAGAATGCAGCATCCATGAGACCAGATGACATCCTGGGCTGTGTACTACATGAGCTACAAAATGAAATTTCAACTCACCTAACTGTCATGTGTAATCATAGCCTCGCATCAGGCCTGGTGCCCACTGAGTGGCACACAGCTGCAGTTATCCCACTCCACAAGGGGGGGATACACCTTGGATCCCTGGAACTACCATCACATCAGTCTGATGAGCCTGATCTGCATGGCCATGGAATGCATTATCAGGGAAGTTTTGAATGCAGACATTGGCAACCCTCAAACACTGGACCCCACGCAAATTAGGCTCATGGAGGGCCAGTCTTGTCTCCTGAAACTGATTGACTGCTTTGACTCAGTCTGCATAGCTGTTAAAGAGGGTAAGGCAGTGCACAAAGCCTATGTGGACCTCACCAAGCCCTTCAACACCATCCCCGAGTCTGGAAACATAGATTAGCATACTAATCCAGCCATACATCCCTATGCCACTCAATGGTTTGCCACATGGCTTACAGACAGAACCCAAACTGTAGGTGTAACTGACTCCAAATCCATCCTCAGACAAGTGACAAGTGGAGTGCCTCAGGGTTCAGTCCTGAGACCACTGTTGTTTGGCATCTATATCTCTAAAGTACAGGCCAAAGTAAAGGAATCTGGCTAACAAAGGTAAATGATGACTGCAAAATGGGAGTTATTATGAGCCTGACTGTACTGAATGATATGTTACTGATACCAGCCTGACATCATACAGGTGGGATGGAGTACTGTTAACATCTTGTGCCTTTGTCATGTCAGGTCCTGGTTATGGGATCTGCATCAGTTGGTAGTGTATTGCAGGGCAGATGTGTTTGGCTGTTGGGGGGATATCTATTTGTGTATGACGTATGTTGTTTGTGCCTGTCAACCCCATTAACAGTGCATGTGGACATATATGTTTCTGCTATGTTCCCACCTTATCTTCAGATGTATGCCCGTATATACCTATATAGATATAAATATCTGCTGACATATATATGTGTGTGTGTGTGTGTGTGTGTGTGTGTGTGTGTGTGTGTGTATATATATATATATATATATATATATATACACACATATATCAATATGTTGTATCTGTTTATACATTAATATATTTTCATACACACATACATCTACATGTTGGAATACATTCTCTGTACTGTTGAATGACTGGGCTGGATGATATGTTTGTGAATACAGCAGGGTTATGTATATCCAAGATGGCTTAGAGGTAAAGCACATTGGTTATGGTGTGCATGGCCCTGGTTCGAGCCTAGCAGAGGATGTTTATTTTGTTGCTAGGTAGAACAAGGGCCAAGGGAGACAGAGTGATTAAGGCATTTTCAAGCAGTTGTAAGCAGGTTTGAGTGGGTTTGTGCGGAGGTAAGCACTGCTAAAGTCTGGTTACAGTTTCTTATACTCAGCTGCTGAATTGCTTCAGCTGTGTAGGCATTGCTTAGCTCTGCGCAAGCCCACACAAACCTGCTTACGACTGCTTTAAAGTGCCTTAATCACTGTGTATCCAACGGGCTGTGTTCTGCCCAGCAACAAAATAAACAGCTCTTGCAAGGCTCAAACCAAGGACTCTGCACACCATAGACAAAGTTATTTAACACTAAGCCATGACAGATTCAAAGAGATTTGATGTTTTCAGAAACATATCATCCAATCCAGTCATGCAACAGTACAGAGAATGTATACCAACATCTAGATATATGTGTGCATAAATATATTAATATCTAAACAGATACAACATATCTAGCTATGCATATATATATATATATATATATATATATATATATATATATATATATATATATAAATTTCTAAAACTACATATATATCAATATATATGCACATATATGCATGCATATGCCTAAATCGACACATATATGTGTCTACACCTATATGTCTACATATACACAGCACATTACATATGTGTACGCAGATATATATCTATGTAGGTATATATGGACATAGTTATATATATATTAGCAGACATATAAGTCTATATAGGTATATATGGCCATGTATCTGTAGATAGCAATGGCAGATTAACAAATACACATATGTCTGCATGCACTGTTAATGGGGTTGAGAGACCCCACACACTATACATCTTGTACGAATAGGCATCCACCCCACAGCCAAACATGTGGCTGGCCTTGATGTCACATGTATGGGTATGGCTTTGCACCCCGGCCTCTAAGCTAATTTACATCTGTTATCCCTGTATGGTTGACATTGTGATATATAGTAGGGCCACCATAAAAGAAATAAGCAAAACTTCCTCCACATTGCCCACAGGTGTTATAATCTCACACCCACCTCTACACAGGATACGAGTTACACACACACCTGTCATATCTGGGAGTTGAACCCCTACCTAACTAGTTTATTACACTACAGCATTACTCAGTTATAGTACGTGCCATGGACATTACTGAAGTACTTCTTCCCCAAAGGTGTATTTCACATTGAAAGACATCAACAGGATTACCAAAGAAGGCCATTTCAACTGTACTGCGAGTGACTAGTCTAAAATGCATTGCTCCTTACACAGACAGTGAGACACAGACAAAACATCCACAACTCACATGTGTGGGTATAAAATCCCTGACTTTGGTCTAGCTCACACTACAGCATGGAGCTGTTATAGGACGCACCACAGGGATTACTAGAGAAATCCTTCCCCAAAGGTGTATTTCACAATGAATGACTGCAGGATTACCAAAGAAGGGCATTTCAACTGTACTGCAAGTGACTAGTATAAATGCATTGCTCCTTACAAAGACAGTGAGACACACACAAAACATCCACAACCGACATGTGTGGGTATAGAACCCCTGACCAAGGCCTATATCACACTACAGCATGGAGCATTTATAGGTCGTAACAGAGGGAATACTGAAGACCTTTTTCCACAAAGTTGCATTTCACAATGAATGACTTTAGCAGGATTGCCAAAGTAGGGCATATAAAATGTACTGCGAGTGAGTAGCCTATAATGCATTGCTCCATACACAGACATTGGAGCACACACAAAACATCCAGAACTGCCATGGGTGGAGATGGAACCCTACCACAGTTCTAAATTACTACAGCAGTACACAGTTACAGGACATGCTACAGAGATTACTGAGCTACAACCTTCCCAGATGTGCATTTCTAGGTGGGTGACATCAGCAGCCTTGCCAAAGTTGAGTATATGAATTCTAAGGAGTGTGAGTACTCTGAAAAGCATTGTTCTCTATTCAATCAAAGACAGACGGAGAAACATGGACACACAAATTCACACATGCACACAGTTGCCAAGTCTGGGGTTGGAACATCTACCTAACTACATTATCACACTACAGCAGTACGCAATGACAGGACATGCTATGGCAATTACTGGGCTACACCCTTCCCAGAGGTGTATGTCTAGGTGAGTGACATCAGCAGCCTTGCCAAAGATGAATATATGATTTGTACGGAGTGTGAGCAGCCTAATAAGCATTGCTCTCTACTCAGTCACACAGACACAGATTTACACACAAATACACACACACACACACACACACACACAGTTGCTAGGTCTGGGGTTAGAACACCTACCTAACTAATTTATCACACTACAGCAGTACGCAGTTACAGGACGCGCTATGGAGATTACTGGGTTATGACTTTCCCAGAGGTGTATTTCTATGTGAGTGACATCAGCAGCCTTGCCAAAGTTAAGTATATGATTTGTACGGAGTGTGAGTAGCCTAAAAAGCATTGCTTTCTACTCAGTCAGACACACACACACACATTCACATTTGCTAAGTCTGGGGTTAGAACACCTACCTAATTACTTTATCACACTACAGCAGTACGCAGTTACAGGATGTGCTACTGAGATCACTGGGCTATAATTTTCCCAGAGGTGTATTTCTATGTGAGTGACATCAGCAGCCTTGCCAAAGTTGAGTATATGATTTGTACGTTGTGTGAGTAGCCTAAAAAGCATTGCTTTCTACTCAGTCAGACACACACACACACACACACACACACACACACACACACACACACACATTCACAGTTGCTAAGTCTGGGGTTAGAACACCTACCTAACTACTTTATCACACTACAGCAGTACGCAGTTACAGGATGCGCTACTGAGATTACTGAGCTATAATTTTCCCAGAGGTGTATTTCTAGGTGAGTGACATCAGCAACCTTGCCAAAGATGATTATATGAATTGTATGAAGTGTGAGTAGCCTAAAAAGCATTGCTCTCTACACAGTCCGAGACAGACAGACACATGCACAAACACACACTCACACACTTGCCAAGTCTGGGGTTAGAACTACTACCTGACTAGTTTATCACTACAGCAGTACACAGTTATGGGACACACCATGGAGATTACTGAGCTACAGCTCTCCGATGACCTCAGGCTTGTCATAATACTGCTATGGGGAGGGCGGTGTGTGCATGGGCCATAACCCATTCATGTAGGGGTTGACATGCCACATGCGGGCACACATGGGATCATATGTCACAGGTACGTGTATGCAGCTACTAGATGACTACTTCCTTGTACAGTCATGTTGCACAGCTGGCATATGCACCACATAGTCTGTCATTTTTTTTATTATTTTATTTATTATTTTACATTTGTTGATCGGGCTAGTCCAGCTGGATATATGTCCATTTTCAGTGGGGGCCCGGGGAGAAAAGCTCCAGAAATTTCAGCATTATAAAAGGCCAAGACAAAGACATTGACATTTTTTTTTTTTTTACAATATTACAAGGAAAAGAAAAAAAAATATCAATGAAATAGATGAGCAAGACTGAGTCAGTTGCATTAGAAATGGTGAATTACAAATCTTTATAACATATTACAAGCTTAGGATTTTATATTATGAATTCTGTTATGGAAGGAAAATGAAATCTAAAACTAAACTAGTTATAGGTAGTAGTTTATATTAATTGTTACTAAGTTCACACAAACACAGGAAAGAAAATGCAGGAGATCAATAGATAGAGTATAGAAGAACAGTAAACCAGGATGATTTATAGTGTTCTTACTCACTTAAGCTATGATACTATATGAAGGTGATTGTTCATTCTACAGTATTTACATATTTACATGAGGAACAAATCCTAAGGAAGGGTAAGCTCGGTAATAATTAGTGAGTAAACACAAGTTCATGATCATGAGAGACTGGGAATAATGAAAGTCTAGTTAAAAGTCAGGTGCTTAGTCTGGTTTGACACAGGGGCATAGCCAGTGTGATTTAAGGTGGGGTTTAAGCTTGCTTTTAAATATGCTGACAGAGGATATTGAGGTTAGCTGGCTTGGGAGGATGTTCCAGGCTTTACCTATTGTATTGGAGAACAAGGTATCACCAGCTGAGTTGTTGGATTTTGAGATTTGAACAAGTAGTTTATTACATGATCGTAAGGTCTTGAGATTGTTATAGGGGATGACTAGGGATGTAAGTATGTGTGTATTTTGAGGTAAGTACAAGATTTTATGGGCTACTATTAGTTGAATAAAAAGTATTAGATTTGGCAGCTCTAACCATCCTAGCTGCTTCAGGTTGAATGCAGTGATGAGTTCTATAGGAGGACCCAGCTGCAAATCTGGCAATATTGTTGTAGCAGGATGAAAGTTTATTCAGATTACTTCTACATATTTTGGTATAGATGAGGGAGGCATAGAGCAGGGCAGAGATGAGGTGGATGCGAGCAATAGTAACTCTGGCTGGAGGTGTTAGAAAGGGTTTGATTCTGTAGAGTGAGCCTAGTTTCTTGTTTACTGTTTTTATGGTGTTATTAATGTGAGGTTCAAAGGACAAGTTATTATCTATTAGAACTCCAAGTAGTTTAGTGGTTGGTTCAGGAAATATACTGGTTCCGTTATTTGAAGTAATAGTAAAGTTAAGTGGGGAGGTTCTGTGAGTGAGGGTAATATGACAGATACTGGTGGCTAGTATCTGCAGTGAGTGACATCTGCACTTCATGTGTTTAGGGCCCTTTGGCTGTGTGCTGGGTGGGACAGGCCCGGATGGCTCCTTGTCATGGTCACCCTCTTCCACACATCTATGTCTATCTATCTTTGGCTTATTATATTGTGTTGTCCTTACATATGTGTCTGTATTCCTATCCACTGTGTGTGAAAGGCAGGAGTGGTGCATACTGACATGTGTCTGCACTAAGAACTGTGGCTGCCAGATATGTCTGGTCCACTGGTGTTTACAGACATGGCCTTCATGTGTTTAAGTGTGTGAGCATGCCCAGTATGACATTTCAGTATGTTGACTGACATTGCCTTCATTCCTCTAAGTGTGTGAGCATGCCCAGTATGGCTATCTGTATTTTTAAGTGTCGATCAAGTCCAGGTAGTTTGTACTGCGGTGCTGACCTTTGTGTTGTACACCGACAGAAGGCATTCTGTGTCTGCAGGGTATCCATTGGCAATTTGGCATTGATTGTTGCTACATTTCTGCATAGTGGGGGGGACACCTGACTATTTCTACATTTCTACACAAGAGTGTGGGGGGCACACCTGACTGTTAACTATATTTGCTAGGTCTGTACTTGTATGTTGGGTACTCCATTTCAGTCTGTAGTCTTACCTATCATGCTGGATAGAGGCATGCCAGTGTACTAAATATCTTAGCTTTAATTACCTACATATTAGTTTCTGACTTCCTGGCCTTCACAACTTACATCCAACTGCCTGGCCTGCTGTAGTTTGTCTGTGTAGGCCTGGGGGAGGAGTTACCCATAGGGCTCATTCAGAGGCCATAGTACAGCATTTGTTTGTGTTTGTCTACACCTGTCTTGCTGACTGACACTGTTGTTGGGTATGTGCACCTTCCTGACTGACATGTATGGGTCTTATGGACACACATGTCGCTCAGCCCATTTCCTTCAGTGGGTTTTGTCACCCTGTGTAGTAGTGGCTACTATGGTGACTTCAGTATGTGGTACAGATGTCATGGAGCCACTATGGGTGTCTACAGTCTGCTGCTATAACATTCAGCCTTCAATTCCCTTGCATGCTCACATCCATACCATAGCTACAGGTAACAACACGTTCTACTCCATTTGGCAATTGGTGGGTTGATTGACTTACCTTGAGGGTGTGCCAGACATGAGGATGGTGCTGGAGGGCTGCCTATGTCAGATGCACATAGTACACTCCTTATACATGGTTGAGCACAGGTAGTGTCATGTTTGGCATCCCTTTTACTTTCTGTGTGAGTCAGAGAGAGATGTCATTCCCTGGGTCCCTACTGTGTCCGTGCATATGCTATGCATTTCCTCTTTGCCAAGGCCAGGGCATATAGGGCATGCCTCCTTCTGCCTACTGGGGCAGGCTCAGGTTATTCCTCCTCCGAATCACTCTGTGCCTGTACATGCCTTGGCATTGGTGGGGGGCTGTGTGGCCCTGCCCCATGCCGTTCCTGCTGCAGCTGTTTCTGCAGGATCATATTGTGTAGCATAGCACATACCATAACAATTTGGGTACATGTAGCTGGTGAATACTGCAAGGCTCCACTGGATGTGTCCAGACACCGGAACCATGACCTGAGCATCCCAAACACACACTCTATTATATGTCTAGCCTGTGCGTGTGCCTCATTATGGCACTGTTGTTCAGGTGTGTGTACATTTCTGATGGGTGTCATCAGCCATGGCTCCAGTGGGTACCCAGCACCCCCCACTAGATGACTGTAGGGGATGTCCACATTGGCAAATCTGTGATACAGCTGCATCAGATGCCATATGTGTGAATCGTCATAGCTTCCAGGGCAGCCAGCACATACATTCATTATAATGCCCTGGACATCACATACAACCTGGCAGTTGATGGAGGGGATGCCCCTGTGGTTGATGTAGGCCCTACCCTGCTCACCGGGTGGTGCTTTGATGCATATTTGTGTGCAGTCTATAGCACCCACTACCCCAGGATATTCTGTTGTTTGGTGGAAGAGACACATATTGCTGGTCAACACCTCACATGTGTTGAGGAAATATACCTGCTCACTGGCATGTGCTGCCATGGCATCCAGGAACTGGTGGAATACTCTGGATGTGGATGCCTGTGAGATCCCCATGATATCCCCAATTGCGCTTTGGGATGTACCTGTGGCTAGTATACCTAGGCCTACACATACCTTGGTATCCACTTGGATGGGTTCCCGTCGGCCAGTTTAGTATGTCGGGTGTGGCTGGCACAGCTCAACAATTTGCTGTAGGAGGTCTCTCTCCACCCTATAGCGCTCCACTATCTCTAGCTCATGTAGCCCCTGGTAGGTTACCCTGGGTCTGTACACTCTTCTCCATCTCCTTACTGTGGGTTGTTCGATAGCATTCACATCCTCACTACCCTCAGCCTCTTGCACATGTTCTAGGTTGCCTGCTGCAGCCCTTCTCATTTTGTAGGTTTGTTTGTTAAAATGTCCCCGCTTGTATACACCAGTGGTGTAGAGTGTGGAAAAAACAGAGGGGAAGATGTTTGCTTAGTTTATAGTAGTGTTCTGGGCTGGGCTGGTCTGCAGTCTGTGTAATTGGCTGATTCTGATGCATTTCACCTGTCAGCTAAGCTAGTTCTCCTTGATTACCTTCCTACTGCTGTTTCCCCTTCCCATTGCCTCCCTGTTTAAGCCCGTGTGCGTGCCACACAAACGGAGTGCTCAAATGTGCACAGAGCTGCTATTTCCTGGTTTAACTTCCTTTTTCTTCCTGCAAAACCCAGTGCGCGGCCTGCACATCTGCTTACACTTTGTAAAGACTGCTAGGCAGGTTTGGACACACTTCTAGCTTAGCTGTGCTAAGCTAGGAGCAATCCCGAGCCACAGGCCTCCAGTCCACTTACAGTATGCCTGACACCCCCTCATGATGTCACCTTTATCCTAGTCTTGCACCCAACTGTTTATACTCTTACACTCTTGGGACCTGCCTCGCACCCTGGAGAAATCTGGGATTCAATATCCTTCCCCTCATTTGCATAGGATTGCCTGCTAATGCATAGCTACATGTCCCACACTGAGCCTCCCCCCTTAGCAACCATTACTCACTGACCAGGTTGTCTTATGCCTGTTATTGACTTGCATGGCAGAATACTGCTTTTAGTTAGAATGCTTATTTTTAGGTTTGTTTTATTATTTTCCCCCCGATCCCGTTTGCGCGCCGATGCCCTCTGCTTAAAAAGGCAAGATCGGCGAAAAAAAAAATAAAAGTTGTTTTTTTTATTTTTTTAAACATTTTGCAATGCCAATGGCCTTCTACTTGGCCATTGGCATGCTTTTTCAATGATATGCAGCCTTTATTTGGAGCTGTCATAGCTCTATTTTGTAGTTTGCAGATATGTACTCAGTTACTAAGCAAGTACATTTCTGCACACAGCACTCATTCTGTACTGACAGCTGCCGGCTTCCTGGATTACATATTACCCTCATTTGCATGGTTTTCACCTGCAGATGAGGGTGATTTGCACACAGGAGCTCAGTCCATGCAGGATTAGTCTACACGTGCACATCCCGGGACCTCGTTCCTGGATCGTACATCAGCCATATTGCTGAAAATAGCTCTTAGACTAATCCTACATGCTATAAAGGGCTTCGTAAATCTGGGGGTGTGTCTCACCAAATAGTCCACAATTTCATACTTCCACAGTTTAAATACTCATGTTTCTCCACAATATGCCACATACTCTAGTAACATTCCTAGAATTGGTAAACATGGTGTCCTGACTACTCTTTAATTTACTACTTTCTCAATGAAAAAATGTTTTGCTATTCTGTCTCTTATATCTAATAGTTGTATAACATTGCCAGTACCATCTTCTTTGAAACCTCTCAAAGGAAAATCAGGTTACATCTTTTTAAATGCCTTATGATTACTAGTTAAGTATGCATGAAAGGTAAGCTCACATAAGCTGGTCTTTTAAGATATTTCTACACACATAGCCATACTCTTTGAATGCAAATATGTTTTTTTTTCTGTTACAAAGCTTACTATTATTGTTTATGGCTAATTTTCCTCATTCATCCAGATAATACATTTACATTAAAAACTGTATAGATGTCCTAAATTAATGGGCTTTGAAATGCAAAAATGCTGAAGTATCTTCATTATGATTTAAAGATCATGACGTGAATCAACAACATTGTGGTAAATAAAAAAAAAGTGTGTGTGTGTGTGTGTGTGTGTGTGTGTGTGTGTGTGTGTGTGTGTGTGTGTGTGTGTGTATACATATTCAACTACAAAATAACTGCAGAAACAACCCCAGGTTATTTTGGTTATCGATCAAGTCATTAATTAATTCATGTTAAAAAAATGACCCCATAGCTTGTCCTGACAGCTCACCACTGCATATTGCCACATTGCGACTACTTTTAATACTTATTTCATTGATAGTATAACTAAGTCACCAGACAGCATCCAACTCCTCCCACCCAAACAATAATCCGACCATGCCAACTTCTCAAAATACCAATAATTTTTCACATCCATCTTCACACACTACTGATGCAAACTAAGCACCTACCATGTGCAGCCCAACTTTCATACTTCAACCTACCTTCATAAAAAAAAAGTTACTAAACTAAAACCCTACTCAACCTTAACAGAAAGTATTCCTGCAGAGTATTAAGTAATCCAAATAGTGCCAGGGAACGCTGAAACACAGTTCACAAAGTTTATTCCAAAAATAACTTTAGATTACACGGAAGCTGTATTACAAACAACAGTACAAATGCTCTTAGAATCAGTACACCATATACACCATATACGCGTATAAACTTTGCGAACTGTGTTTCAACGATCCCTGGCACTATTTGGATTACTTAATAGTTAAACGAAGTGCTACTCTGCTTTCTAGATTCCTGCAGAGTATGTTAAACTTGCTGCAGATGCCATACATTAACCCATTAGCTACCCATAAACAGGTTCATCACAGAACCGTATGTCCCAGTGCTATGGGAAAAGTTATCTATCATTTGCCTACATAAAGGGGGTAACTCTAACAAAGTGTCAAACTACCACTCAATTGCTATCCACCCCCTTTCTAAAATACTAGAAAAAATCTGTCCGTAAGTGACTGATTACGTATCTGCTTCAAAACTGACATCTAGCTCCTACGTAGCATGGTTTTCAGCCAGCTCCACAGTACAACTACTGTCATTACTTTCCCTTATGCAAACTGTCAAAAGTGCAAGAGACTCTGGCAAATTTTTCTCAACATTATTTCTAAATCTGTCAGAGGCATTTGATACTATTTCCCACACCAAACATCTATAAATACTCTCCATTGTACTGTATGTCTCTCATTCCTTGCTATTCAATGGTTTAGTAGCCATCTATCCACCAGACAGCAGTCTGTAAAATGGCAAAGTTCTCTCTTACCCTGTCTACCTAATAACTCCAGGCACAGAACCATAGCTCACTTGAAGTACTCCCATACATTGAACATTTAGGGGTAACAATAAATGACAAACTTAAGTTTGAGCTCCATATCCAGTAGAACATAAAAACAAATATCAGAAATAAGGGATGCTCTATGGCATAAATACTTCTTACACACTTCCTCTAAAACAACCGTAGCTCCCTCCTATCTGCTACCCTTGCTGTTATACAAAGTCTCCATTGTCCCTAATCTAAACATCTTGCTAAAATCAAAACTAGAATTATACTATAACAAAAGTGTTACAGTTGCAGCTGGTAAAATCTACTGTTCCCACCACTGTACTGCCCTTCATTCATGCATTTGGCTGGAAATCCATACCATCCCACCTTTCTACATCTTACAATGCACATAAAATTATACATAAACATATGTTTTGCCCAGCTCTTAAATCCATAAGGGTTAATTCTTAGGGCAAAATATGCCCATTCTTGTAAACACCGGTGGCGTGTTTTCAACTGCAAATATACATTTAAAGTTCAAATTCTGAACAAATGAGTGGAGGTCAGTAAGAAAATCAACACAGTCTGAAGTTAAAAAAATTGTTAAGACTATCATTCAGAGATTGATAAAAAGCCACGTCAATTGCATTGCACCTTGTCAATCTCATGTTAGTAAGTAAGTGTCCACTTTTTCAGTTAGTTGTCATGTAAGGACATATTTAATGAAATAGCATGCATGATTAATGCAGTATTTTATCAACTATATAACTACAGCATACACAGAAGTCCTATAGTTTTAAACACTCAGTATGTTTATTGAACTGTCATTCCAGGTAAGCATGGGAAAAACAGACTGAGGTGACTAGGGTAAAAAGAAGAATACATATATATTTATGTATCTATTTCTTTAATAAGCAACTTGTATATTTAATTCCCACAGTGTTCTTTCTCTGCATGATGCAAGCTGCATCATGTAAAGTTTGAGTAAGCATTTTTTGTCCCTAAAAAGGACTCCTTCAAACTAAAATTTTCCCTAAATAAAATACTTAATGATAGTAAAATCTAAGTTATGTGATAAAGCACTTAATGTTGCCTAACAATTCTGTTCAGCAAAATTAACAGTTGTTGTTCATTAAAACTGTACTAAAACATACATGCACCTGTTTTAACATCATACTTTGCATAATATGTCAGTGTACGGTATTACAGTTCAGGTATAGTAAGTACTACAGAGTCGAGTTTATCCTGGAGGGCTTATACATCCCAGCCTTAACTGCAACTTTCTTTTTCATCAGCCTTTCTTTCATTAAACTGTACCCTTTCCAATGTGCAAAATAAAAATCTTCTTGACTTATCACATCTTTGTATGTGCTTATATAATGAACTGGATTTATTTTTAACATATATCGTTAAATTTTGACTAACTTAGAAATGCAAGTGAAAAAGTATAAAATGTGGTACAGTAATTCAGGAATAAGGGGGGACTCAGAATGAATCAAAGTACATGGCAAATAATGGCTAAAACCAGCTTTTCTAACAAAGCCTATTAAATCTTGACTGACTAAAAATACCTGATAGATGGTAAATTCCACATGTATATTCCACCAAGATTGGTAAGCAGAATGGTTAAATGTGAAATTTGTATGTTATGAGTGTAGTGTATGCTACTATATTTGTGTGAGCGTGTTCATAATTGCAAGCTCCTAGGCTAAAAGTTTGCAAATTAAGTTTGTGTGTATTGATAGGCTCATAAATAGTGAAGCATCTAGTGAAGTATATATGAACAGAATTTCAGTATGTCTTAGGAATGACTGTGTTAAAGCTGTAGGAAGTGAGGTAATGAGAGGTATGTGTAAATACAGACATGATGCTGGATTAGGTGCGCATGGCTGGACATATGGATAAGCAAAAGGATGGGCAATCATTGTTTGTTGAAAAAGGCAAAGTCACATAGCAGCTCTACATTGACCAATACCTGTCAGCTGTGATACAGCATTCTGTTGCAGAAATCATGGTAGAAGAGGCTATTGTGGATTAGGATAATATTTAAGGTATTTACCTCATAGATGTAAGGTAAAGGGTTTGATTCTGACCTCAGGTTATTTGCTAGGTTTAAAATGGCTCTGTGAACTATAAACTCAAAAACTACCAGCTTTGGAATAATCAGGGTAGGCAGTTCAACAGATGATGCAACTATTAGTATAATCAGAAAAAAGGATCTTGCATATACTGAGGGAAGACTTTACTACTCAGTGTGGCTCAGTGTGGCTGCCACATATAACCTGCTTGTGTTATAGTAATATTTAGTTTTAAAAAAAGAATAGGTGCAGAGTGTTAGCGTATTGATAGAGGAAACTTGTTGTTGTTTTTCTTTCAGCTTTTCCCAGTTAGGGGTCGCCACAGCGGAACTCTGGTCCGCTAATGATTGGCAGTCGAGTTTTATGGTGCCAAGGTGTCAGCCTGGTGCCCAACCTTCAATGAAGGCATGCCCATTCACACGTGTTTTTTGAACACCACTTGACCGCAGGGAGGACATGCAGACTCCACACAGAAGGCACTCCAGCTGAGAATCGAACAGGAGAACCTCTTGCTGTGAGGCGACAATGCTACCGCTGCACCATCGTGGCTAATGTATTAATAGAGGAAAGTACAAATAGATAAATAAATAGGGAGAAAAAGAAAAAGCAAACCAGGGATAGAAATATGCTTAATAAGAGAAAGAGGCAGATGCTGGAGTAATGCCAAGAGCCTACCTGTACAAATGGATGCACTATTGAAGTTGAAATTAGCTAAAATGAAAACAAAGGCTTGTTATTCCATTAGCAGACAAAGCATGGATCTTACATAGGTAGGAGTGGTTCTACAGGTGTTGCTAGAAAATGGACTTACCAGGCACCTATCTCTGTTGTCTTGTGAGTGTTATTATGCCAGTAAAGTCTGTAGTTCATATCAGACCACTATAAGGGCAGTATTTTATGCCTGACTTTTAAGACCTAGTAGGTGTGTGCTCTTGTTTTCAGAATCTTCAAAGAAGTACTATACTAGTCTTAGTGAAAACATGTAATGCAGTTTGTTGGATCAGTCTGACTGTAATTAAAATGGAAAGAAATGCAGAGCTAACCTTTCATATTATATTTAATGGGGCCTTCTCCCTTTTGCTTAGAAATGAGGTAATATGACATCTAGAGACTAGGTTTACAATTTGAAACACGTGCCCTATGTTAAAGTACTTTTTTTGGTGTTGAATCATCCTCAGTAGAACATTTAAAGTGATAAAACTAATCACTTGACCTGTCTGAAAATGTCTTGCATGATACCACTGTGCCACAATCAGAGACATCGGTCAGAGAAATAATTACAATTGATTACCAGCACAGTGTTCTTCTTTAATTAATTAAACTGATCATTCTAATTAAGTTATAGCTGTGAGCTAATTTAGATTCCATGTTTCCTTGTCATGCATTGATTTTTATAGTCTGTCTTTTAATGAATCATGTTGTTATTAAGTTATTGCATAAGCATAAAATTATTCCCAAAAGAGGCATAAAGTATAAGATACACTTCGCTGCCTGATACTAACAAGCTTTTGATTGTAAAAAGTATGGGAATTACTTCAAGCAGAGACAAGGATGGAAGCAAACATAACCACCACTGCTTTAAATAATTTCAGGACTTCTATCCTCAAAGATCCAATTATAAGTGTGATAATTTGGTGCTAGAATAGCACTTCCTTTAATGAAGGAGGATTTTTAAGGTGATGATTATGAACTGCATGTTGACATTTAAGCAGACATTCATGGTTCAAAAGGCCACTTATGTGTAAATACTCTTTATAGACTTGCTGCATTTCAGTAAAATAGTGCAGTCTGTGAGACATACTGCTGTAGTATAATGTAAGGACAAATAAGGAATATAATGTGTAGATAGTGCAGTCTGTGAGACATGCTACCATAGTATAATGTAAGGAAAAATAAAGAATATAATATGTGCCAGGAAATGAGAATTATTTAGTTATTAGCATTAATCGATCAGTTACCATTAAGTATCTTTCATTTTCATATGCCGTATAAGTAATATCTTTCTTGTAGAACTTTCTCCCTGGGCCATCACTAAAAATAGGGCACAAACCAATAATCAAAACATAGGGGCATACATAAATAAAATGTAGCATTCATGATATTGCCAGTTCACCTAGACAACTAGGTAACACAGAGAAACAACCTAAAGAACACCCTCAGATAATAATTGTTATATCACACAATAAAAAATGTATAAGTAGTAAAAAAAAAAAAACATCTAAGTAGGTTACGTATTTATATAAAATTTATTCTGTGCTTGCACATATATGTTGGTTGTAGTATACATGGGTCATGGGCAGATGGTTGTTATCTGCAGTATCTTATAGATAACAGAGGTTAACTGCCCTTCAGATATAGTTGCTCTAATCTGACAGTGGAATTAACAGGCAGAAAACTGTAGTAAACCATAAATATTCATTCTCCTAATTTTTATTAGCTGATGTACAGTTAAAGAAGATGCATAACAGTAAAAAAAGTAATAGTATATTTATCAAACAATGAAACACATTTTTCAGAAACTGATATTTTTCACACCTATAAAAATGGTCATGAAATATATATGCCAGTTGATCAAAAAGTGAGATGCTGATGTGGTAATCGTAATATCATTAGCTTAAGCAGGCTGAAGGATAAGAGTGTTTGAGTTGATCCTAAGCATGATGCTCAACAAGCTAAAGAAATGTAGCAACAGAGAAACTACAGAACACAGAATAAGACAATGAGGGATTTATATCCTTTTAATGAGGTTAGAAATCAATGTTACTTGGGTAGGGCACTAGAGAGCCCAGCCAGTATGGCTGCCTAAACCAAAAGCTCTGGACAGATCCTGTTGAAGTTTGGATTAAAAGTATTCCCAGACAGAAAAAAAAATGTAACCCAGAAGGAAAGACAAGCAGGGACAAACAAGGGAAAGATGGCTGCCTTTAAAGCTGCAAATAAGGAGAAGCAACTGTGCATTTTGTTTGAAAAGACAAAAACAATAGAACACAGAAATGGAAAGGCCGCAAAGGAAGTTACAGAGTTAGGAGGAAGATAGAGCAGCAACTGAAGCTAAGCTGCAGGAGCAGATTTACTGAATACAGGAACTGAAAAACAGTAAAAAGACAGGCTGAAAAGAGGGATTGATTAAGAAGGAATGACATCAGGATATTTGGACTCGAAAAAAGAGTGAGCAATGGTGAAGTGGATCAATTTGCAATTCAGCCATTATATAAGAGATGGAATGCTAATAGATAGAATACACAAAGTGGGGTGGCAGCAAGCTATAACACAGACTCAGTCATATTTTGGAATGTTCCCATTATTTTGCTGTGAAAAAAGAAATAATGTAAGAAAAAGACTTAGAAGTATTCAATTTGCATGGATGTCCATAAAACTGGTCAAGGATTACTCTTAATTACTGTATAATAGATGGAAAGCTATGCTTGAGGCACTTAAAGAACTAAAAATGAATAGAGCAGTTGCATTGTTGAAATCCCCGGCAACTCTGAAAATAGAGCAAGAAGGGGAAGGGTTAAGGCACACAATCTGAGGGATTTTCAAAAATGTAAATAGCTGAATGACCTTATCAGTAAAATCTGAATTATCTGTTAGGCATGGACTGGGAAAGCAACCTTATTTGTAGGAGGGGTAATGTAGAGACAATGAGAAGACATGCAATGCCAGGTGCTGAAACCTCTGCAAGGAAGAAGATAAGACCAGAAAGTCCAGAGGGGTCAGATGACAGTAAAAGAGATAAGCAAATCAAAGACAACCACAAGGAGAAAGGCAAAAAGGTGGAAGAGAGACACGAGGAAGAGATATATATCAAAAGGAATGAACAATAAGGAGCTTTCCCTAAGGGGGATTTATGCACTAAAACAGAGAAAAAAGCAGATACAAAAGACACCTGTAAGGAAAAGGGAGGATTGTATGTCAGATGGTTGGGTAGACTGAGATGTGAACTCCTGGACAAATGAGAGACTAAACAAGCTGGATAGAACCATTTATGATGGATGGCAGTGTTGTACAGGTGAAAGGCTGGACTATGGTCTGAAAGTGAGCAAAAACATAAAAAGAACCAATAAATAAGTGGAAAGAATGGATATTGAAAGGTGGATGACTGTGGATAGTGCAGGAATGATTTATTATCTTGCAAAATATGTCCCAGGAAACATCACTTCAAAACTTTACAAAGAAGGAATGAACTGCATTGATTCCTGGGACAATGATAGTTAAGGGGGTGGAAAGGGGCAAACCGTCTGAAGTAATCCATATATTTTTCCTAGCTACTTATTGATACACAATATGCAGTATAATGACTATGTCTTAGAATAACAACAGTGGAGCATGCAAAGGAATGTATAAGAGGAAACAAGAAAAAGCAAACAACAACCCAGAGACAAATGTGAAATAAAGGAACACTTGTGTATAAGCAACAATGTAAACAACTGTCTTGTCTTTCGGCTTTTTCCCGGTAAGGGGTCGCCACAGCAGAACTCCGGTCTGCTAATGATTGGCAGTAGATTTTTACGTACTGGCTTGCCGGGCCTAACGTACAACCTTCAACGAAGGAACGCCCATTCACACATGTTGCCACACAGAAGACGCTCTAACTGAGAATCGAACGAGCAATGTCTAACTGTGAGGCGACAACGCTACCACAGCACCACCACTGCAGCTAATGTAAACAACTGTAAAACTGCAAAAAGTGTTGGTCTGTGACACAAATGAAGCTGGTGCACCAGACTGATGAGCAGCTGTGGTGAAGGGAGACCAATGAATGAGAATGCCACAATGAAAAAAGATTGTGACATCAGTACTAGGTTAGCATGCAATGCATTAATGTGAAGGGGGTTTGAAAGTGAACACAAGAAAGTCTTAAAAGGCTTAGGTCCAGTGCATACCCATGCACATATAAGAGCCAAAATGCAAGCATTAACTGACTAGGAATGGGAAGGAGGGGTCTGACCATAAGCAGCTGTCAAGGAAAACAGTATGCCTAGAGATAGAATTAGGCCAGATGGCAAAAAACAACAAGGAAAATGCAGTTAATTACATAAACTACTGAAGATTTATTATATCATGTCAGTAAAAGGAGCATGCAAGAAAAGTTAGAGGATGGGGAGATTGTTCTTTTACAAAAAATAAAACTGAAAAATAGAGATGGGGAGAATGTACTCTGTTATGACTATCCACAGGAAATGAACAGAAAGGCAAAGAGAGGAAAGGGGAATAACAACTGTATTTTGTAGAGGCCTTCATACAACCACAGCAAAAGTGCTAAAAATGGTACAGTCAACTGGGTTATCTTGTAGGTAATGGAAAAAGATGCACTCTGAAAAACAGGAAACATGTATGGACCAAACAGGGATGAAGAAGGATTCTACAAGAACTGTTTTTCTAACTGTTAGAATAGAGATAATTGCAGGGGTGTGGGGTATGGCACTGCAATGATACCATGGAAATGGAAAAAGACAGATTGTATTACAGGAGCAAATATAACAAAATGATGAGACAAGAAATAGCCCAAATAATGAAAAAGGGAAGGTGACTGCATATATGGAGGGAATGGTATCCAAATGAAAGGGAATGCACTTTCACAAGAAACATTTTGGTACAGGCAGGTATTTTAGACAGACTCCTACAAGAAAAACTAATTGAAGTGACTGAAAAGATCCAAATACCAGAGAGAGACATCAGCTCATGCAGTGGTGAGACTGAAGGTACGTTTGCAGAGACAGAAAACAATGAGGAAGAGGAGGAGATGGGCCTAGCTGTAAATGTAAGGAGACAGAGGACAAAGAAATGACTAATAAAACATGTAAACATAAGGAGACAGAAGACAAAGAAATGACTAATAAAAGGTGTAAACATAAGGAGACTGAAGACAAACTAATAAGAGATGCAAATGTAAGGAGACAGAGGACAAAGACGCAACTTAATAAACGGTGTAAATGTAAGGCGACAGAGGACAAAGAAATGACTAATAAAGGAGTCAATATTGGACAATATGAAAGACTAGAGCAAACTGAACAAATACTGATGTGATATGAACAAGGTCACTGTAAGGGGAAAACTGATGACTACAAAATAAAAGAAGGAAGTATGATTGAGGAGCTGGAGAGAAGGAGTGAATTGTGGCATGAAAGAAAGCTGGAAGAAATTAAAATATATGGGAAGCAGTATAGATCAGCAAAAAAGCAATGAGAATGGAATTAGAGAAAATTGTTATGGAAGAAGAGCCTGAACAATAATGAAGAAGAGACGCTTGGAGGAGAGAGAGGAAGGCAGAAGAGAAACTTTTAGCCAAGAATTACAAGACAAAGCAGGTAAAAAGAAAGGTAAAGAGGAAGAGGAAAATACTTAGAAGAGGACCAGCTAATAGGAGAAAGAATCAATGAATACTACAAGATGATTTACAAACAGGGAATAGACAAATGTCTCAGAATGGAATTGAGGAAAGAATGTAAAATGATATATACTGGAGGATGAACAAAGAGACAAGCTGAATGCAGAGCTGACAAGAGACGAGATAAGGAAAGCCATATACAAGATAAAGGAGAGGAAGTATTATCCCTACAGCTCTACAAGAGGAAATCTGGAAAGTCCCAGATGAGGAATACATGAGAACACGACTCTGACAAAATATGTAAAAATATGAGGAGGGCCCCAATAGCCATGATACTGAAAGAAATGAAAGGAATGAAGTGGGAAATTATAGGCCCATCTCTTTGATTAATGCAGATGTCAGTATTTTGGCAAAGATACTGACAGAAAAACTGGAAGAAGTATTGTTAAAAATAATAAAAGTAGGGCAAAATAGCTTTGTGACTGGAAAGAAGGCAGAGAAAATGGTGGGACTTGCTAGAATGTGTGCACAAGGAGGAAGAAAATCAGGAGGGGACAGGTGGGATTGTAGCCTTTGACCTGCCGAAAGCATGTGACATGGCAAGGTAGGAATTCCTATAAAAGATGTTATAGCAAACTCAGGTTGAGGAAACGTCCATTCATTGGATACAGCTCATATGCCAAAACCCAGAAATAGTGTCTGACACTCTGTTGGTGATTTGAAACAAAAAAGCAAGGAAAGTAATCTAATCTCTTTTTTTGTCTGAAATGTAGTTGTTTAATAGATAGAGCTGCTTTCTATTTTACCTGTTCCTGTTGCATTTCATTTGCTGTTTTGAATGATCTGCTTGGCCTAGAGATTTTGTACCATGTAAGAACTAGACAATTATTTAGCCTTCACATTTCACTTGTTTTTTCATTGGTTATTTTGTTTCCTGAGTGATACTTTAAATAGAGTATACCTTTGGCCTTTCTTTTCTGATAAGACTCAAGGACTGCAATAACTATATGCAGTGCTTGACTATCTGGTCATCATTATCCCCACGCATCCCCTCCATTCCTCAGTCGACTTTTTAACCTGGTGGTTTTTGGCCTTCCAGCCCTACTGTTAATTGAGCTTTGAAAGCTCCTCCCATTTTTATCTTAGCTATACATTTAACGTGGTAATGAAGCATCAAAGCTATGAAAGCCCTCACTTTAGACTGTTAAAGCTTGAGTTTAAGACTGACATTAGACAGACACTGTATTCGTTACACAGCTAACATCCAAATAAAATCTGTTATAATCTCTATAATCCTCTCATACAGTGGTCACATGCAAGTGGAGCAAAGAACCAAGTACTTTTGGCACTGTTCACAACCCTAAATACCCCCTTGGCATCACTTCCACTGAAGCACACTACACAGATTCCGGAACACATGGATATGTATTTTCCTTCTGTCTCTCTATCTAGCTTTGTTCAATCAGGCATCCTGAGACAATGCAAAAATGATCTCATGTTTACTAACAATCGTATGATTCTAAAACAGATACAATATGAGAGAGATATACTTATACACTGTCTTTTGAGGTAAAACTCTCACATACTGCCACTACAATTACCAAACAAGTTGTAAGAAATGCCATGCAAACACACATACTACAAGTCAAACACATAGACTCACAAATGCTGAGGCCATTAAAAGTAAACTACCCAAATGCCAAAGGCCACCCAGATGCAGGAATCACAATACGCATCCTCAGCAAACTCCAAAACACACCTCTGCAGCAACACCCACCATGATGCAATCAGCCACTCACTGTGCTGCAACGTCTAAGGTCATAAGGCAGACAACCAATATACTGATCATAGGAGACTCCATTGTGAGGTATTCTGATGTCTCACTCACCAGGCTAAAGAAGGATAGGGTTATACCCAGTTGCCTATCAGGGCCAGGATGCACCACAATCACAAAAGCTCTCAAGTCATTGAACCAAATGTTCCAGTATGACTTGTTCATAGTCCATGTGGGAGAGAATGACCTGAGACATATCTCCCTGGAATGTATAGTTTTCTGACTATATGTCTCAGGCTGTGATGCACCTAGCATTGATCAGCATTACACCTTCTCCAAGGATGATGCCACAATGTGAACAGAAGAAAATTGACTTTAATAATTATCTTAGTTTTTGGTGTCATTTAAATGCGGTACAATATTTGTCAGACTGTAAGGATATGTTTGACAAACTATGTTGCTTCATGAGGGAAGCACCTGTACCCTTTAGGCTTTCAAATATTGGCTAGAACCTTGTCCACCCCATAGTGCCTTCTTTAGAAATTGCCAAAACAGTAAACCATCCAACATAACTAAATCATCTTAGGATACTCTAAAGGTGATAATGCTGAATGCCAAAAAAAAAAAAAAAACAAACAAAAACTACATTCCCTCTAACCTCTTCTCAATCTGAAGAACATAAATGACTGTGCCATTATTTAGATATGTTTTAAAGCCAAGGAGAGTATGTCAGCAGTGCAGAGAGTTCCCCTCTGTGACCCAGGAAATCCAAACCACTTTCTTAAATGAACTGGAGTCAGGACCCCATTCAACCCAACATTATATTCAGGGTAACTTCAACTACCCCACTATATACTGGGAATCATATATGACCGCAAACTTACAGACCCAAATATTCCTGGATTTTGTCAACATGAATACCCTTGATTGGCTAGTCTTGAACACCAACTAGGGATGAAAACATCCTTGACCAAGACCTCACCAACATAGGGAATGTTGCACCCCCTCCACCCTTGTGTAATGTCCTAACTTGTCAGGATGGACCATAAACCTACAGACCCTGGATCCTACCCAGTTCGGCTTTGTTAAGGGCAGATCCTGCCTCTTAAACCTGGTTGAATTCTTTAAAACAGTCACCAAGGCCATTGATGAGGGGAAGGTGGTCCACACAGCCTACCTGGACCTCGCAAAAGCCTTCGATACAATACCCCACTCGAGCATTATAGATAAGCTCACCAGCTTAAATATAAACCCCTATGTCACTAGATGGGTTGCAAACTGGCTCAGGGACAGAACCCACATGGTTAGAATTGCTGGAGCCATGTCAGACTCCAAACCAGTTACAAGTGGCGTCCCACAAGGCTCAATCCTGGGACATCTCTTGTTCGGTATATATTTCTTGGAGGTACAGGCCAACATGGAAGGACTGTGGCTGACCAAGTTCGCAGATGATTGCAAACTAGGTGCCATAATTGACTCTCTAGCCGGCACAAGCATCTTACAAAACGGCTTCATAGAAACAGACAACTGGTGCCAGAGCCATGGCTTCAAGCTAAACGCCAAAAAGTGTATAGTCATCCCCTTTGGCAAAAACAAAGTGCCCACAAATTACCACATAGGTGGTAATCCATTAAGTACAGAAGAAGTAATTAGGGACCTGGGGACCCAAGTTGATAGCAATCTCTCATTTGAATACCATGTGGCTAAAGTGGTTAGAAAAACATTTTATATAGCCCACCTAATCATGAAGGGATTCACATCTAGATCAGGGGAGGTCATCGTGCCTCTTTACTCATCCCTCATCAGGCCCATAATTGAGTACAATGCCCCTTTTGGGATGTACCTTACCAGACACCTGCAGCAATTGGAAAGACCCCAAAAGTACCTCACCAAGAGGATCAAAGGGCTCAAACAGATGCCATGTGCTGCCCGGTTAAAGAAACTCCAGCTCTACTCAGTGGCATACCGCCTGTTCAGAGGCGATCTGTGCCTGACGTATAAAGCCATGTCCAACCCGGAATTAATGGACATGCTGCACCTCAGAAAATCCAAATCCCATCGAGCTACGCGCTCGAGAGACTTGAACCTCAGCACTGAAATAAATAGGACATGCTGGAGGGACAGATTCATAACCCAGAGGCTCCCTTCACTCTGGAATAAAATCCCAGTCCAGGTTAGGCAGCGTCCCTCATTGACTCTCCTCAAGAGGAATCTTGATGAGTGGATGGGAGATTGTAGGTATACCCCGGGTATCACTTCTGTGTCACTGTTAGACAGAGGCACAGTATACTAACCTCAAAAAAGGGCATAGCAAAATTCATTTAAAATGGGTGGCGAAAGCCAAACACACTCTGGCTAGGCTTATAAATGCCCTAGGGCAGATAGCCAAGTATGAACCTATGAACCTATAAAGCTGTCTCATTTAAAATAAATATAAAGCCTGTGACACCAGCTACCCCTGGAATTTTTAGGAATTATTCCAAGACTAACTTTGTACTTTTAAGTGACCCCCAGGAAAAATTTGAAGTCCATCCCCCAATCCTAGATAACACTGCTGTATATGTGGTTCATAGGTTCATAGATAGGTAGTAGGCTATTGGCCCTAGGGCCTATATAAGCCTAGCCAAAAAGGTACCCTAGCTTTTCCCCCCAAGAAAATTATTTTCCTGTGCCCCTATCAAGCAGAGTCACCAAAGTGATCCCCAGGGTGAATTTCCTATCTTCCATCCAATCATCAAGATTTTTCTTGAAGAGTGCTAATGAGGAGCTTTGTTTGATAAAGATAGGTAGTTTGTTCCAGAGTAATGGAAGTCTCTGGGACAGGAATCTATCCCTGCAGCATGTTCTGTTTATTGTGGTGACAAGCTTTAGGTCCCTAGAGCGTGTAGCTCAGAGGGATTGGGATTTCTTTAAGTGGAGCATGTCCAACAGCTCTGGGTTTGACATAGCTTGGCAGAGATCACCTCTGAGTAGGCGATATGTGACAGAGTAAAGCTGGAGTTTTTTGAGACGGTCTGCGTAGAACATCTGTTTGAGGCCAGTAATCCTCTTTGTGAGGTATTTCTCTGGCCTTTCCAGTTGTTGTAGATGTCTTGTGAGGTACATACCAAAATGGGCATTGTACTCTATAATGGGTCTAATGAGTGATGAGTAGAGGGGAACAATGACCTCTTTTTTCCTGGATGAGAAACCTTTTGTGATGAGGTGTGCCACGCAGAAGGATTTCCTGACTACTGTGGCGATGTGATTATCAAAGGAGAGACTACTGTCCACCTGTGTCCCAAGGTCTCATCACAATTTCAGTCTTAAGTAGACTACCACCTATGTGGTAGCTCAATGGGTACAGACTTTTTACCAAAGGGGATGACAATGCACTTTTTGGCATTGAGCTTGAGGCCCTTTGGTAGAATGTTCACACCGTTAGGAGTTTTGATTATGGCTCTTAATTTGCAGTCATCTGTGAACTTTGTTAGCCAAAGACCTTCTGTGTTAGCCTGTACTTCAGAAAAGTAGATACCAAACAGGAGAGGACCCATGACTGAAACCTGTGGTAATCCACTTGTCACTGGTCTGAATTTGGATTTGGTACTCCACTTGTCACTGGTCTGAAGTTAGTTTTGAAGTCTTCTACTTTTTCAGTGTGGGTTCTGTCAGTGAGTCAGTTAGCAACCCATCTTGTGACATAGGGATTTATACCTAGTTTAGTGAGTTTATCTATAATTCCAGAGTGGGGGATGGTGTCAAAAGCCTTGGCAAGATCTAGATAGGTTGTGTGAGCCACCTTACCCTTGTCTACGGCTTTGGTGACTGCTTCAAAGAAGTCTATCAGGTTTAGGAGACATGATCTGTCTTTTACAAACCTGGACTGAGTTGGGTCCAGAGTTAGAAGATTACCAATGTCTTTGTTATAAGTTCCATGATGACACGTTCTATGGCCTTGCAGACCAGGGTCATTAGGCTAATGAGGTGGTAGTTCCCAGGGTCTGTGGTGGCTCCCCCTTTGTGGAGTGGAATAACAGTCACTGTGCACCATTCAGTGGGTGCAAAGCCTGAGGTGAGGCTATAATTGAACATGGTACTTAGGTGGAGTGCCAGTTCATTCTGTAGTTCATGTAGAATGCAGCCTGGGATGTTGTCAGGTCCCATGGATGCTGTGTTCTTGGCTTTGGAGTGTGTGGTTTTCACCTGTGCAGCCATGATTACAGGAACATTACATTCTTTCAGTATAGAGATGGGCCCTTTAGGGGGTAAAAGGGGAGTAAAGTTAGCACTGAACCTATCTGCCAGGATGTTGGCAATATCATTTGGTTCTGTATATTTAGTTCCATTGTGCTGTAACTCAGAGCAGATCTGAGTGTTGCCATTGAGATTTTTGACATTGCTATAGAATGCTTTGTGGTTGTCTTTAGAATCAGTTGCAATTTTGTTTTCGTAACTTGCTTTGGAGGATTTTATGAGGGATCTCAGCTTCTTACTGAGGTTCACCAAGAAGTTCCTCCAATCATGGGATTTTACTCTTTTTTTGCAACAGTCTCTTTCTTCTGTTGTAGAGTTTGTTTATGGCAGGGGACCACCAGATTGGCTTCCTTTTTTGGAGGATAGCATCTTGGTTCTGTTAGGGATAGCATAATCGCCCATTATTAGGGTGTTGGGTTGTACCCTAATATTTTCCAGTGTATTAAGAAATGAGGAGTGGGAATCCTGGGGCATGGTGAGGGATCTGTAGCAAGTTACAATTTGTATTGCAGTCCTTTACAAAAACCTTTTACAATCATGTATACAGCTGCATAGAGGCAGCTGTACCCACCTGAAGTAAGAACAGGACATACTCAAAACACAATCCGTTATTGTAGAATCCCAATATTAATAGCTTGAAAAACAGAAGGAAGAAAATCATATTCAAAAATAAGAAGGCTAATGCCCAGTGATGTAAGAATGTGCATAGAAAAATAATCAGCACCTAAAGGATCTAATTAAATCCTCAAAAGCTAAGTTTGAAATAGCAGTTTCTTTAGGAATACTTTCTGCTACTTTATGGCTATAATATTCTGTATGGATATTTAACTATAGCCATTAAAACAGACTCCATGCAGAATGAATGGAGAGCTGCTACTGTTATCCCACTGCATAAGGGTGAGCCATCCACAGACCCAGAAATATATTAGCCCATAAACTTACTAGTCTCATCTGTAAAGCCATGGAAAGAATAATCATGAATATAATAAATGATGACATAGAAAACCTGTGGACTCTGGATCCAACTCAGTTTAATTTTATCAAGGGCAGGTCATGCCTACTCAGCCTGATGAACTTCTTTGAGATGGTCCCCAAAAGCAATGGATGAGGGGAAAATGGTACATACTGCCTACCTAGACCTGACCAGGGCATTTGACACAACAGCCCACTCAAACATTGTTGACAAGTTTACTAAATTAGGCATAACCCCATATGTCACTCGCTGCAGAGCCATCAGACTCATTTGATAGAGTCCAGGAAGTCAGGATAGGACAGTCTACCTCCACAAAAGGCTGGCCAAAAGTGGAGTCCCTCAGTATTCAGTGCTAGGCCCACTACTTTTGTCATCTACTTCTCTGAAATCAAGCCTAGTGTCCAAGGCCTCTGCTAACCAGGTACGCAGAGGATTGCAAACTAGATGTAGTCATTCAATCCCCATATTACCATAAGACACAAACAACCATCAAGCAGGCCTGACACTGATCAATAATCGATGCCATAATCACCATCTAAAACTCAGTGCCAAGAAGTTTTCCTTTTGAAATATGGCCACCCCCACAAATTATTGCTTTGATAGTACACTACTGAGAGTAGAGTCAGTGGTGAGGTAATTCAGGACACATGTAGACAGTGATATGCCCATTGACCATCATATATCTACTGTATTAGAAAGTCTTCTTATGTTGTGAAACATACAAGCAAAGCTATGACATCTAGGTCCAGGGATGTCACTGTTTTATTGTATTCAGCTCTCATTAAACCAATCATAGAATACAATGCCACCTTCAGTATGTACCTGACAAGGCATATGTAACAACTGGAGTCTCCACAGAGGTTACACACAAAAAGAATATGTGTTGCAAACAGCATGTCCATTGAAGACCACCTCAAAGACTTCTCCTTATGCTTGGTCTCCAACGGGCTCCTGAGAGGCAATCTGTGTTTGACCTGAAAAGCATTCAATGATCCATTCTTAATGGACATGTTGCAAATTGCAAAACAAATAGCATCAAAAACATCCAATCCAAGGACCTAAACCTCATCTGCAATATAAATCATATATGCTGGAGGGACAGGTATGTGGCTCAGAGACTGCCCTTTCTGTGGAACAGGCTTCCCATCAATGTGAAGAAGAGTTCAGAGCTCCTGCTCAAGTGTAACTTGGGTCAGTCAGTGAGAAACTGTAAATGAATATCTGTTCTGGCACCTGTGTCTCTTACAGAGAAGTGCCTTGTAAATGCTCAACCAGCTTTTTATGTGGATCTGAAGAAGTGGTAACTCCATGAAACTGCTTATCCTTTCCTTTTAATAAAGAATCTTCAAAGGACATTTCTTGGCCTTCATTCAGCTCTGTTGGTTTGCTCACATTTTGTTTTTCTTAAATGCTCAACCATCCCAGAGTTATACCCCCACAAAAACCTATGGGACCAAAACTTGACTAATAATTTTAGGAAGCGTGGCTAGGACTAAAAGAGCCCACTAGGCTCAAAGTCCTAGTAATCCCCTATAATCCTATAAAATACTCATAAATGGAGGAGTATCTGAGGAAGCAGAGATAGAGAGGCAGACCAGACAAGGGTAACAACTATCCCCAGGTCTTGTAATCAAGGACCTGATACTGGAAGTTGGATACAGTTTAGCAAAACATGAAAAAAGAGGGGTAAACATCTCATTTTATGTTATATTCAGATGAGCAGATGTTAATGTCAAAGGATGTGATTGTAGCCATGGGAACTATATGAGAAACATTTTAGAAGCTTAAGGAAGTGGAGGGACTCAGGTACACCAGCAAAAAAGCAATGGTAGTAACATTAGGAAAAGAGAAGGAGAAAGGGGTAAAGGTAAGATCAAACAGGCAGAGTTACTCAAATAACTAGGTTTCTGTGTTGGGAACAGAGGAAGTTGGAAAAAGGTAAAGGCTACTCTCTGGGGGGAGGTATGAATTTCTGGGGAGAATTAATGCAGTGAGGATGACGATACCACCAATAATTATCCACCTACTCCACGGCATACAAATATATCCTTGAGACCAAAGGCTATAACAAATGCAAAAAGACAAAAAGGACTGGATCAATAAAGTTAAGGGCCAAAGACTGAGCATGGCAAATATGTGAATGAATAAGGGGGGACAAGTGCCTCCACATGTCCAAACATTTGCCTGACATGTAACATCATTCACTGTATAGAAAGAGATGAGAAGGAGGTTAGGCAAAAGAGAGTACAGGTGAGAAAGAGAGACCTGCAGAAGCTTAGCAAAGCACATGGGTGAAGCAACATTAAATGAACTGGGATGCATGAAGTAGGGTGCATAGTTGGTATCTAACCTCCATGAGATTAATAAAAGAAGATTAATAAAAGAAGGCAGTAAGAAAGAAAGATGACTAGATGGAGGTGTCAGGAGGAAAGGGCAGGAATGATGCAGATGTTGTGAGGTTGTGGGTGGGCACAGGAAGTAAGGAAGCAGGCAGAGATGAGTTTTAAAGACCTATTTCAGATGGAAGCAGAGCATACTTGGGAATTCTGTATATGGGACATAAAGAAAGAGGACAGTATCTAGAATGAAAGGGAAATGAACATTATCAGGCTGCAGAGTACTGAAGCTAAAAACATCATCACTCAAAATTGGAATGAGGCAAAAACAATACGAGAGCAGGAATTGCACAAGAGGTTCCTGGACGTGCAGAGAAGATGGCAGACACTTACTAGAATGAGGAAAGGAGGTGAGTGGAAACTAAACATGCAATGGAATGAGGTAATAGAATACTGTAACAGTGACAATCATACCAGGTGGAGGATGGAGAAGGTGAACCCAAAAGGAAACCAAGTGGTAGGGGAAAATAGGGATCGGGTATCAAATGAAGTTGCCAGTTACTGATGAGATACGGCTTACCATACTTGAGGACTTGGCATGAATGTAATGTACCACAGTGAATTAATTTAAATTGTCAGATATAAACACCAGTCTTGGTCCATTGAAAATGATTAGACTGTAGTTAAAGACATAAGTGAAAAACGGTCATCCACTTGTGGGGATAAACTACATCATGAATAAGGACTGCACCTCAGAAGTAATATAAGATGTGCTTTATGCAATAAAGTTTTGCAATTAAAAAGCACAGTTATTTATATGCTTTCAAAAATATGAAAATGTTTATAGTTTGTAATATTTCTGCCTCTAATGTTTGTTCATGTAGTATGGGGGGTGTTATGGTTATGAACCACTACTGAACTTTATTGTGTAGTCTGTATTATATTCTTTCTGACTTCAGTTGTACACTATGAGAGGTTGGAGAAGCTACTTAACAAGACCAGTGCCCCTGGATTGTCCTGTAATAGAGGCATTTGGACTCTGTCATACTGGTCAACAAGTGAATTTAAAGGTATGATTTTCTGTTTTAGAAATGTATGATTTTTTTTTTAATTCAAGGTCTGAATATAAAGCCTTATTTTCACAGGAGTAGAACCACTTCCTTTGAGCAACAAATGAAAGATAGCAAATCTGAAGGATAAAATAAAGAGAGCCTTCTAGAATGTGGCGAAGTACAAAAAATGTGGAATGATAAATATTCTTTTAAGCAGGGTAGTAAGCAAGATAAGGTTGGTAGTCATCGAGATGTCCATTCATACATGTGTAGAGACCACTAGTAATGCACTTTTCTGACATATAGTTCACCAAATCTTCCATAAGAACTATAGATCTACAGTGATGTCACACTGCTGAAGTTGGTTATATTTAACTGGGTGTTGCAATATATTCTCCCTATATGTGTTTGGCCCCACCTTACACAAAATAAATAAAATTGTTTTCCATTTATATTTTATTTGACATTGCTCCCTTGAATTTCCTTCACTGAAATGGAGTTGGATACCTATTTCATGATACATAATTGAACCATATTTTATGAAGCAACTAGTAGAGGTAGGGCAACATTAAATATGTATTTAGGGTCTTAAATGTAGGTGAAGGAAAATGCCACTGATCTAGATGGAACACTTATTTTTCTTCTGAATTTTGGTTATAGGTGTTCCTAAGATGTGCATATATCCACACATTTATTTTAATAAACAATTATTTAAATATCTACTGGCTTGTCTTTTGTGAAAGGGTGGCATGATATAGCATAGACCAAACATGGGTTATATAAATACTAAAGTTAATAATAGAGTTGGATTAGGTTTTCAGGTGGCATGGGTTCAAATTAGGATAAGGCTTTAATTTATCTGTATTTAGTTTATTGAACTACGTAACATGGTTTCCCTTTTGCTTTGGATCTTCACCGAGGAAATAAGTAAAACAATGATACTGAAGACAGCAAGTAATCACAGTTCGTAACTGGATGCCATATGTCTGGCAGGATAAGTCTGACAAGTTCATACGTTCATAGGTAGGTACTAGTCTATCTGCCTGAAGGCATTTATAAGCCTAGCCAGAATGTGTTGGCTTTCGCCACCCCCTTAGATTAGTTCCCTGCACCTCTGTCCAGCAGAGCCATTGAAGTGATCCCTGGGGTAAACTTTCTGCTTCCCATCCACTCATCAAGGTTTCTCTTGAAGAGTGCTAGCGAGGAGCTCTGCCTAATGTAAATTGAAATCTTGTTCCAAAGCATGGGAAGTCTCTGGGACAGGAATCTATCCCTCCAGCACATCCTATTTATTGTTGTGGTGAGGTTTAGATCTCTAGAGCGTGTGGCTCGAGGGGATAAGGTTTTCTTTAGGTGAAGCATGTCCATCAATTCTGGGTTGGACATGGCCTTGTATGTCAGGCAGAGATCCCCTCTGAGCAGGCAGTATGCAACCGAGTACAGCTAGAGTTTCTTCAGTCGAGCTGCATAGGGCATCTGTTTGAAGCCAGTGATCCTCTTGGTGAGGTAATTCTGTGATCTTTCCAGCTGTTGCAGGTGTCTTGTAAGGTACATCCCAAATGGGGCATTGTACTCTATGATGGGTCTGATGAGTGATGAGTAGAGGGGCACAATGACCTCTTCTGATCTGGATGCAAACCCTTTTGTGATTAGGTGGGCCACATAGAAGGATTTTCTAACCACTTTGGCAATGTGATTATCAAGGGAGAGATTACTATCTACTTGGGTCCCCAGATCCCTTATTACATGTTCCGTATTTCTAACATAAAGGTCAGGTTAATTCACAACTGGGCTAACATTTCACAGAACATATGATCTATTGTTAATGTTTTTCATGCTAACTACCCTTTCATGGTGTAGAAACTTCTTGCCCAGAAGCTTAAAATGGGCCACTGTAGCAAAGGCCATGATGAGATCCAAACTGGCTGTCAGAGTAGATCTATCCAATGTCTCTGGTGCTTGTCAGCTTTTTGATATAAGGAAACCTAGTGGTATGTATCTCCCTATATCATAATGCCATTCATTTAGAAATAAAATAATTTTTCACCATCATGAGTCTCAAGCTTTTATGACTCTTTTCCATAGGTTCATAGATGCATACTATGCTAATAACCACCTGGGCCTTTATTAGCCTAGTCATGCAACCCAAATGTATCCCATGAATTATTGTGGCTTAAAGTTATTTTAGGGGATGATTTAATGGCTGCCTCTTTCCATCAGAAGCATAGTGTCAGACCACAGGCTTTTTAATATGCACTAGTCTATATCAGAACTCACCACATGCTCCTACCATTGCTGGATCAATTTCTGGATGTTGTTTAATGATCCTTCTGCTACATACCAGCTGGTGACATTTGCAGACAGAAATTTAAGGTGCTTATAGCATTTACTGCCATGAAACCCAAATTAATTCCAAGTTTTCTATTTAAGTTAGCCAGTATGGATGCAGGAACAGTGGGATTTTCAAATGGATAGTTTGGCTTCTGTAGCCCTAAACTCCTGTTGATGGCTTCTGCATACTGATTAATTTACTATTTTTTGGTTTGAGGCACTGAAAGTTGCAAAAGCCCTGTCAATCCTCATTAAAATGTTCTATCTTTTGCAGGCAAATGATTGTACCGGTCTTATTAATGAGAACAGAGTCTCAGAAACAGACAAGATAAGGCTTGACACATTCTGAAAACAATGATTTATTAGTCGTTTAATTGGGGATATATTTTTATTCTCTGTTGTGCACTGCTTGTGAAATCTGGTACAAAGGCAGAAAAGGGTAACTAATACATAACAGAATGGCAGAACATGTTCATATATTTCCAGAAGCCTAGTTCTGTTTTGGACCTGGATGTCTTTCTAATACTTCATAGAGGTGATGAGATACTGCATCTCAGTTCATTCCTTATCTTTCTATGTTTAGCCTAGGAAGCCTAAAGGCATTTACCACTATATTGTTCATGTAAAGCAGCAGTTCAGTAAACCAAGCCCTAAAATTGTACACTAATTTTCTGATATAAATAAATCAGAGCATTTACACCTACACTAAAATATCGCTATTCTTCTGAAGAAAAGAAAGACTGTTACCTCTTTCTATCTAGATGAGGAAAGATAATCACAGACTATGAGTACATGTGTATGTATATCTATATATATATATATATATATATATATATATATATATATATATATATACACACACACACACACACACACACACACTTAAATTACATTAAAATATATCGCAATGTACAGATTTATATGTTCCCAGATAAGTGCACTTTACAAGTATGTCATTTTTTTCATGTAAAAATAACTGTGCAGACAAGAACTGTCATCTCCTGCTTCACAGAGGATAATTTGATAGATAAGAGGAGAAGAGACAAAGTTTTCTTTTACATTTAAGTTTAGGACGTGCTTTGCACCAGTAGACTACTGAATAAGAATAGATATATGTAAAAACATATGAATATAAGCTTTTGCCTTTTAATAGTAGTAGCCAGTCCAGGCTGATATCATAAGATAATAAAATTGTGGAAGTACTTATCTTGCTGGTTAGTCGCACCAATTGAGTTCACATACTTGAAACCATTATAACAGCTTTGTAACTGTGCCCTGTAAAACACACAGATACATACATTCCTCCAGCTCCAATGTTGCAGCGAGAGGCTTTTAACATATTTCCTTGGTAAGTTATTTTATCTTTTTATGTATTGTTCAATTCTTACATGAATTACAGAGATTCCATTTTATTCAATTTCCTTTTCTTTTATACACTGTGTGAATGTGTGTGTAATACACACACACACACACACACACACACACACACACACACACACACACACACACACACACACACTCTGTCCTCTATTTATTCTGTGTATTTTTTTAAGAAATCTGATTCTTCCAGCCATCATCTTTGTATGGCACCAAGACATACATATTTTGCCAAGTCCCCATGGCAAGAAATTTAATTTGGGAAATCCAGTGTCTTTTTTTCTTTTTGTTCCAATCTTAAAAGTCAGGGACATGACATATGAAGTAAATGAACTGTGCATGATTTATGAAACTCACTGTGATAGTCACAGACTGATCTGCAGCCGTCTCTAACAGTGTAGGAGCACAGAAACTGTATAGCTCACAAAATGACAGCTAGATATGTGTATTGCTAAATCCAAGACTTTTTGAGGGTTGAATGCATGACTAGAGACAGGCAGGCTCTAATGATGAAGAGGAACAAAATTCTGCATAAAGGCTAAAGGCAATGTGCAGAGAAACAGGTACAAAATATTGATCTCTAACTAGTTTTACTTTACTGCAGATACAGCAATCAGTATAATTACTAGATGCTGCCGTTCTGATATAACAGAAAGGTGGAAACTTCTGTCAAATGAATACTTTTCTCCTGTAGTCATTTATATATTTATTTATTTATGTATGTATTTATTTTTAAAGATACATTATAGGCCTTTCTTCCATTTATACTGTGGTGGTGGTGCTGCGGTAGCGTTGTCGCCTCACAGTTAGACGTTGCCCATTTGATTCTCAGTTAGAGCATCTTCTGTGTAGTGACATGCATGAATGGGCATTCCTTCACTGAAGGTTGTGTGTTAGGCCTGGTAAGCCAGTACGTAAAAATCTACTGCCAATAATTGGCGGACCGGAGTTCCGCTGTGGCGACCCCTAACTGGGAAAAGCCGAAAGACACAAACATAAGCCTTTCTTCCATTTAGCGCGGCACTCCTGTTTTATCTTCAAGAGCTCTAATATTTTATTTTTGTGTTCTTTGTACTTTAACCAAGTAGAGAAGCTGCATGCTTGCTAGCCTCTAACAATTATTCCTATACACTGTTTATGAGCCTCTACCTTTCCATGCCTTGCCCCGTATCATTATCTCTTTTTTTTTAACCTTTTCTACCTTGGATGCAGCTTTGTATCTCAGTGTTATTATTTTTTCTCCCTTGCCTAAGGGAGTTTGACTTACATTCTGTAAACATTTTCTGCCCAAATGCATGCCTTATAATCAGAGTTCTTCCTTAAAAAATGAAAGTCTTTATTTGGGGTTAGATTGAGGGTACAAAATTTAGCAGCTGCTGTTGGAGTGTTGATGATTTGGTCCAGCAGGACTTGGTGGATCTGGCCATGGGAAGTGGTAATTAGAGCTGTTGGATGGTTTGACAGTGTGAGGTGGAATATTGAAAAGATAGTTCAGGGGCAAGCAGTTCTTAAAACATTGACTGGAATTTGCCTGAGTTATTGGAGATTCAGGGAGTAGCCTGTGCTGTTGGATAATTAGAAATTAAGCCATGAATTATTGGCTGGTTGACTGAGATGGCCTTCATAGTTGATATGCTGATACATGTGAGAGAATTTGTGGGATGGTGGATAGGATAATGTTTGTTTATGTATTAATACAATGTCTTATTTAGCCATAAGCTAACATCACAGACTAAAGGGGCCTCTCAAAAAACATTTTTTTATTTGTTGCAGTTTTACTATAATTTCATTTATGAAGATCCATAAATTATTTTTGCATTAACATGTGCCTTGAGACTGAATAATTAAAGGCATAGATAGCTTGTTGGAGCAATCCTTACCAAATAGGCCCTCTATAGCTTCCACAGTGTAGAGCCACACCATGTCTATATCTGGTCCTATATTCATTTATTTAATCATTTAGGTTTATTAATTTGCTAGATAGGCTGGACTTGGGGCTCATTTTTCAGTCACAACCCAGAAATGTCATGCGGAATTGCAGCAAAATTCCAGGCATATTAAGCTGAACTAGCAGTAAAACAATGATTATGTAGGTCAGGACAGATAAATCAGTAAAATGTTAGTGGATCAAACTACCCAGCTCTATGTGAGCATTAAGAAGTTTAATAAGAGCTTAGTTTTTGAGAAAGAGGCTGGAAGTGTAAAAGTGACAACTAGTAAAGAGATAATATAATTTAACTTCATTTATAAGTCTGACTGAGCAGGAGCCCATTTTCATTGCAGGCCTGGGAAGAAAGCTTCAAAGTATTACAAAACAATTGAAGAATAATAATTATACAATCTTTAAAAATAATACAAAAAACAATTACAAAATAATTAATTATACCAAATGAGTTATAATATAAACTACAAGAAAAAACTAGCCAAGCTAGAGTTTTCACTGTGTGATACCTTAAACCTCCTGTACTAGAGGCCCATGGGATATATGCAAATGACCCAATATTGAAAAATCAGCCAGCACACAGAATGAGGAGAAGTAAGACTTTAATTAAGTCTTCACAGTCACAGACAAAGGCTTTTGGCTAAAACTGGTCTGTGACTGTGAAGACTTAATTAAAGTCTTACTTCTCCTCATTTTGTGTGCCGGCTGTTTTTTTTTGATAGTAGGTTTGTCTTTTTGAGTCGTTGCACTTGCTGTCTGAGTGGAAAATGTAGTTGTTGGATATATGCAAATGACCCCTTATAGACATCATGTGTTTCAGCTACATGGCTTCTGAATGTGCATGACGTTTTATTTAAGTCTTTATGGACAGATTCAGGCCAACAAACCGAAATTCCACTACCTGTTTATTTTTGCATTTGGCTTTGTTGGCCTGAACCTGTCTATGACCCTCTGAAAAAAGTCCACCAGATTTAATAGGCATGGCATTCCTTTAATAAAGTTGAACTGTCAATGGTCCAGCATTTGCATATTACCTATGTCCTCGTTCATCATTTATCATAGTCAAAGGAGTAGTGTAGGAGCAGAGCAATGATTTATTTGGATAGTCTTTTATTAGTTGTTTAAAGATGGAGATGTTAGAGGTAGATCTAATTTGTGGAGGGCAGAATTACATTGTTTAGTGACAGAGTATGAGTAGAGACTTTGACAGGAGGATTTATGGGACTGATATATGCAGAGTCAATGTTGTTCATTAGATTGAAAATAGTCTATTAGAGTGATAGGAATGGAGAATATTCGTAAAAGCGGGGTAGTCATTGATTTTGTGAATAATGTTGTGTGTGGTGATGAGCTGTATGCAATCTTAGTGTTGAGGTAATTTCAGACAATTCAAAGCCTTAAGGGCAACATGGCTGTGGTATTGTTGTTAGATTGTCCAAATTTTGCAACCTTATTACAGCATGTCCCCACCTTCCTTTTACTTTGCTTGAAGGTCAGGTAGGATGGGTCCACAGTATAAGGGAGATGGGAGAAGATAGGTAGAGGCAAAAGTGGTTGGGGGGTGCTGCTTAGGAATTTTTTTATGCCTGCAGAGCATTCCTAATTGCTGGGGAGTCTTTTAAAGTTATTTTGAATATGCACATCACATTAACAGATATCATCTGTGATCACTCCCAGAAGTTTTGTATGGGGAAACTATTTCAATTTCAGTTTTGCTTAGTGAAAATATTTTCAAATTTGCTTTATCAGAAGTGTTTGATTTGGGAAAAAAATAGCAATAACTTTTTTTTTAAGTTGAGTAATAGCTGGGCATTATGGAACCATTTTTCAATTGAGAAAAAAGCTTCTTGCATGATAAGGAGGAGTTGAGGCAAGTTATTGGATGAACATATGTGTAGAATCATCAGTATATTGAATGAGAGAGGCTTGACCTACAGATGCATAAAGATCATTGATAAAGATATTAAAGAGATGGGGACCAAAAATAGAGCCTTGAAGTACACCAGTGGAGTCTTGCAGATATGGTGAGAGAGTATTCATGATAAATATTCCTATGAGTAAGCATGATGTTTGCAGTAAGACAGATAGAAGCTAGAAATGAGGAAAGAGTCCAACTGGGCATTCCTAGACTTGGAGAAAGCATCTGACAAGGTCCCAAGAAAGCTAATTTAGGTAGTACTGCAATGCTTTAAAGTCCCAGAAACATTGGCAAAATTAGTGCAGGCTATGTACAAGGACCCGATGACTCAAGTATGAAAAGAGTTTGGACTCACAGACAGCTTCCCAGTCAGGCTGGGTATATATTATGGTTCAGCTCTGTGCACACTGTTGTTCATACTGGTGATGAACTACATTAGCCAACCAGTCAGAAGGGGCAGAACAAGAGTGTTTCAGTATGCAGACAATATAGCAATACATGCACACTCTGAACAAAAACTTCAGGAAAGGATAGGGAAATGCAATACAAAACAGAAGGCACACAGGATGAAACTGAGTACAAATAAGACAGTTGTAATAGCTGCAAATAGGGGAAACCAGAAGAAGCTAAGAAGTGAGATAGAAGGAAATAGTGTAACAAGTTAACATCTTCAGGTACCTGGGAGGGGAGTTGAGGAGAATGGAAGTTTGAATGAGGAGGTCAAAGCTAGAATCAGATGGGGCTGCAGCAAACTGGAACAGTGTATCAGGGGTAGTGTATGATAGATGAACACTAAAGAAGCTAAAAGGTAACGTATACAAACAATGGTGCAATGATACTACTGTACTGGACGATGATGGCAGAGAACCTGAGGAAGCTAAAAGTGATGGAGATGAAGTGGGGAACAGATGAAGAAATGAGGACATCAGAGCAGAATTCTGAGTAGCTCTGGTTGCAGAAAGATTCATGGAGAAAATATTATGATGATATGGGCACATGTGCATTAAAGCAGAACAGAATTTAGTGCAGATGTTTTGGGACAGGATGGAAGAATGAAAGAGGAAATGAGGGTGTTGACCTGGATGGATTTTGTGAGAGAAGGCCTGTTACAGTCAGGCATGACTGTTATAGAAGGTAGGAGAGTAGCACTGAATCAACATAGGTGATGACATTTGATGCCTCACTATGATTCCAAGTAGAACATTTGAAAAAGGAGGTCATTGATGATGGTGATGATGATGACAAAGTAACCAATTGTGTTGGCTGTTCTTGACTAGACAGTATCAACACATGTTGAACAAAATATGCTCCAGTCTAAAGTAAAGTCACCAAGGATGACTTAATTGTGTTTATGAAGAAAAAGTGACAATGCATCAGAATGAGGATGGCTCAAGATGATAATGTATCAGAAACAGGATGGATAAAGGTGATAATCTATTGGAAAGAGGATGGTTAAGGTGATAATACATCAGAAAGAGGATGGCTAATATATCAGAAAGAAGAATGCTAAAGGTGATAATGCATTATAAATAAGATGGCTAAAGGTAACAATGTATCAGAAAGAGGATGGCTATCACTGTTGTGGCAGGAGGATGAGTGTAAATGGTTGTAAATGAAATCTAAAGGAATTTGATATTGTAATAGCTCAGGCAACCTTACTAGAGCTAAAGCCTGTCAGATGTAAATAGGTGGAAATGGCAAAGTTTAAACAAAGTCTACCAATGTGAAGTAACAGACTAACACTAACGAGCATTTAGTAACAGGATGTAAAGATAATTGATTTGAACTTGAGCTTATATTCGTGAATATCTGTTATTAATACTCCTAGGGTTTATACAACTGAAGTGGGTTGCAGTGACAAGACTGTAAATTATTTTTTTCATGGCTCCAATTTGTAGGAATCTACTATCTGGATAGCAGAATAAGACCTAGGCAAAGAAGATGAATTCAAAGGCAAGTTGACGTAGAGCTCTTAACATTTTTTATATAAAAACTAAGGTATTTTATATGCTTGATGTTAAGACAGTAGAGACATACTTTGAACTTGTTTAAAAATAAAGTAGAGAAGGGTATAGTAAATGATGATTTGAATACATGAATACTGAAAAGGGAAGCTGATGAGTGAAAAAATGGATGGTAATGATGACCTGAAATGTTGTGGGTTTAACAAAAGTAAATTAAGTTGCTGAGGAGCTTGTCACTGTGAAATGGGTTGTTTGACAACTTACCATGGTGCCCATATTTGTCAAAGAGCTGCTGATTTTATTGAAGGTGGGTGAGTTAACTTGAGTAGCTGATAGGCTGGAAATACTGACCTGATTTTGTTGGACAGTTAGCAAGGATGACCTGAACTGATGGCTGGCTGGGATGACGTCACATTTTAAGTTGTTAGTCATGCTGACCCGAGTTGCTGAATGACTGGTTAAGGTGACCATTATTGTAATATAATCCAGGATGATGTGAGTTGATGTTTCATCAGTGTGATCCTTGTTAATGGCCTCCCGAAATGTTGAAACTTGCTAGAGTGTTAATCAGAGTAATCTGAGTTTTTGAAAGGCTGGTCAGGATGTTTGGAGTTGATATTTTGTAAGCTTGGGTGACATGAGTTGCTGGATGGCTGACTGAGGTGACCTGAGTTTTTGGAGGATTAAGCAGTGTGACCTGAATTAATGGTTGATCAGGGAGATTTATGTTGTGAAAAGGTGTACAGCAAGTTGACTGGAGCTCATTGAGTTTCTGTTTTATTAACTGCTGAAATCTGGCTTATTAAAGGACTGTCCACAGTGAGGAAGGAGCCAGTATCTTACTCCAATATTGCTGATACACGGTTGAACAGAAATGCCACATTTTCTGCCCATAAGACAGACAATTGCTGGTATTTTGGAAGCTGTGCCTAAAGTAGATAGGGAAGATGTGTGTTGTGGTGATTTAGATGGTTGTTATCATTCTGAACTTTGAGATGAACTAAAAATGTCACTAGGTAGTAGCAATCAGACTTGAACCTGGAAGATGTTCAACACATTAGGTGATGATTGCTATTTATGTCCCACAGGACAAAGTGAGTTGTAGTCAATGAGACTGGAGATGTAAAGAAGGAAAAATAAAGAATTTATATATATTGAAAAATTGTTCAGTATTATAAAGACTCTTCCAAATCAGAGCCAGAAGTGTAGTGAACTGAATATTTCATGAGGAAGCAGTATAGAAGTAAATGTACAAATAATCAGTTTAACCCATTTTCACTGGGCTCCTTCTATGTGAGTCACAGTCTATTGACATTGTTTCAGTGAGGTGAGATATCCTTTGATTGGTCATTATTCTGCTGGTCACATACCTATGGAGGAAGAGTATCAAGTAGTCCCTTTTTCCCCATTATTACATACCGTCATAGGTAGCATTTAGTAAGGGGGTGTGAGGCCACAGGCCACCTCTTCACTTTAGGAAGGCCAGGGTTTGCACCAGTGCTAAAATAAGCTTTACAGTTCTGGTCTCTAGAGAGTTTGAATGCATTTCATGTTTGCTGGCTTTCATTTGTTGTTCAGTGCTCTCTGGCATTCAGGATGTTCTGATGTTGAGAATGTTTTGGTTGCAGTGACTTGTATTCACTGTGCTGGTATCACTGGTCCCCCAATGACATTGGCACAGGTGTATTCCCAGATTATCTCTTGCTTTCTTACCTGAAAGCTGAAGCTATTTGAAATTGTTTTAAATTGCAATCTGTTATCTCAGCTTTACTAACAGATGCTGCCATAATCTTCACTTACATGCATCTGAACCCATCAGTGACTTTGCTTTAGTACATAATATCTTATTGTTTAAACTAATTGTCTAGCTGCTAATCCTCAAAAGCACAAATGAGCTGCATTTTTGGCAAGACCGAAATTATAAGTGGTCTTTCTGATGTATGACAAACATAACACACATTTCCCAGAAGTAGCCTTCCCCTATCCTTAATCACTTTTTTCTGTATATTCAGTATTAGGACAGAGTGGATAGGAAGCCTGCAGTAAACCAGATTAATTGACTACCTTAGTGGAGTAGGAGTGGTTTGGATTGGCATACCATTTGTCACAGATGAAACTACTGAATTATACACTATACATACGTACCAACGACTGAGACATGTGACAGTATCTTTAGTGGGTACGCTAATTATTTCATATCCTATGAGAGCATTTCGCACCAGGTTTTGACCACTCCAGTGCTATCTAAAAATGTAAGTTACCAGCTTTATGTTTTTAACTTTTTGTGTTTAATCTGGTCACTTGAAATCAATATTACAGATACATAAGTGAACCCTATGCCATTTAGTTTTCAAACAAATCCGTGTAGACTTACCGAAGGCAGTTTTGTTAAACATTTTTCACTCTATTTACGTTCACTGAAATTGCTTTTGACAAATATCCCAATGAAAGTATTTCTGCAGGAGGTCAAGCCGACATTACCCCCCCTCCACACACACACACACACACACACACACACACACACACACACACACACACACACACACACACACACACACACGCCACACACACGCCACACACACACACACACACACACACACACACACACACACACACACACACACACACACACACACACACACACACACACACACACTCAAGAACTTATGTATACCAACTCCAGGGTAAACAACAGTGGAGAAAAAGGAAAATGCCACTGCCAATGAATGTAGCTTTGCTGAACTTTCATGTATTTACATTTGGAGAAATTACCATTGATGACCTGACATGCACCCTTTCAGACAGCTCTTGGATAATGTCTTCAAGCATAATGCAGCATATGATTAATTAAGCCTTTATGAAATTATTTTTTGTATGAAATGTGAGTTGCCCATGTGACCGCTCTTATTTGAATTCCAAAGAAATTATTTTTAGATTTTTTATTTTCTTCATTTATGATCGGATTTTATGCAGATTCTCCATAGTTAGCACAGATGGACTGCCTATGTATGTTGATGTATGTCTGTGACTTAGTTTATGACTGAAAAGCTATCATATGAACAGACACATAACTCACTAAAATTTTCTCACAAGAAAAGTCAGATACAGGTGTATTTTTATAATGGAAAATATTTATCAAATCAGGCGTCAGGTATGTACCCAGGCTAGTCACAACTCATCACTGTAACCTGCATTGCATAATGATGACTGCTTACATTTTATTCATCTTCCACAACTCATCTACAGGCATTTTCCTTCAGTGATTTAAGAAAAGGTGCCTCCTTTGATGGAAGAAAAAAAACATTGTATATTGACAGCAGACTAATTTTAGTTGCATTCATATAGTACTATTTGCAGAGCACAGGTAGTTTATGCTGCCTGGTTCTGCACCCCTGAGACCTGCTTATCAGAATAATTTCCATGCATGTTAACAGAACAAAATAAGTAGAGCATCTTCCTAACAACTGTGATTAAAATTAGTAATAACATCTGCACAAGGCGATAATTTTGTCAACAGTTATCAAAGTCTGTCTTCATTTAGACACCCTATAATATTTACTCAATTAGTATTTTTAATGGATGCCTTTCCAGTAGCTATTCATTCTGGCTATGAGGCATGACTAACTTATGACTGCGATAAACCAATAATTTTTGCTTGATGCTTTCATTTTATAAGAAACATTGAAATGTTAATGTGCAAGGAAGTGTAACTCATGCCTCTGTCATGATATGGTTAACATTAACATGTACTTTTGAATCAGAATATGGTACTTGATTATATATGGCAAGCAGTTGACTAGAATTGACAGAAAACACTATAGACAATATTTAAACAGAGTTTTCATCTAGGCTACTACTTAAAATTAGTAAATAGGAATAAATGTTTAAGTAATAACTTTTGTTTCTTAGCAGAGAGAGAAAACTTGATCAGTGGAGTACTCTGATTACATGTATTTTTAATACGTAATCAATATATACATAGAAAAATAATCAAGAATTATATGCTCTATATTCCATTATACAACAACCTCCCATTAATATTCAAAAACGTGCACGCTGATTGGTCAGCGTGCATGTTGTAAATCAGTTATAGTAATGGAAAAAAGGTCCGATCTCCCAGACTTTTTCCATTACTATAACTCTTTTTTTAAGCAACGGAGAACGCAAGATCTCCATTGCTTCACACTGTCTTGCTATGTTAAATGAGTTTAACATAGCGAGACAGCTTTAAAAAAAGCAACAAAGATTCTCCGTTGCTTTTTTTAAAGCTGTCTTGCTATGTTAAACCCATTTAACATAGTGAAACAGTTTGTAAAAAGCAACGGAGATCTTGCTTTCTCTGTTGCTTTTGCCCACAGCTCTGATGTACTGCGTAGGCATACGCATGCGCAGTACATCAGAACTGATGTAGAATACCAGACAGCTGCGGAAGGGCAGCAAGGAGACATTATACAATGCCATTATTCAAGAAACGTAATTATTTTTTTCTTAAATAATGTCATTGTATAATAGCAATTACCCACTTCTGGGTGTGGGTAATGCTGGATTTACCCACGGTTGGCTTTGTTTGGCCACTCGGGCTTCGCCCTCGTGACCAGACCACACCAACCGTGGGTAAATCCAGCATTACCCACACCCAGGCGTGGGTTTTTGCTATAATATACATCTATAGCTGGGTACAACCTTTATTAACCTGTAACTTGGGTTATAACCATTTATAAAATACCACCAAAAGTCTAGTTACTTTATGGCTGAAAGATTAACTCCAACTGTTATGTAGTTCATTTGCATGTCATTCAGGATGCAAAGGGGAGGTACTTGTTATACATGCATAAATATTGGAAAGCATTTGAGCAAAATCAGTTAGGTTTTCTGTGCAAAGCTACAAATTCATGTGAAGGGGGTTGTCATCTGCAATATCACTATATCAGTGGCATCTCTGGCCATAACCACACTACAAAGTCATGCCTGGTATCCCTAGATACCAGAATTCCAATCACAAACATGGAGTGGGGATATAGTCCCCACTCTTTTGATGGCATTTAATCTGACATTGCATCTGCTGCTGCATTCACGGCTTACTTAAGGGAGTGTTCAACACTGATGGCCATAAAATTTGCATATCTCCTTTACTAATACGTTCCTGCATATTGAGAGTTTGTAAGAGCCGTTCATATCATTGTGATCATCAAGAACTGCTTGTCTCTGGACTACAAATAACCACATTATGTCTTATGCAGATTTTTTTTTTTTTTTGCATAAAGCTTTTAGGAAAACTATAAACTACTATCATCTGTAGACATCTTTCAATCTATTAGTCTTTTCCAAAACCCCATTTAGAGCTACTGAATATTTTAAAAAAATCACTCTGGTATATGCAATGAAGCACGTAAATATCCTTTTAGCTGGCTTAAACATATGCATTCACTGTTTTTGTATTTATACTTCTCAAATATTAACTAGAATCATTGATGAGCACAATGATGTGATTACTATCTAGACAAAATGCATTAGAATCAAATCTGACCAAATATTATATTTTGTGTGGTAAGGAATATCTCATTTCATGTGATAATGAATGTAGGTTGCTTGGAATCATCAGCTTTTGTGAAGCACTCATAATAACAATAAATGGTTGAATTGCTTCTGTCCTCACAGAATCTTTTTTATTTATAAGATCATATAGGTTGATAGAGGAATAATAGACATTGTTCCCCAGAGGACCATATTATGCCTAGCCAGGAAAAACAGGTTGTTTACACACTTAATTGATACCACCCCCAACCCCCATTTTCAAGTAGGGGCATGCATGATAACCAGATAATATATTTATGGTTTCCCATCCATTCATGAAGACTGTCCTCGAAAGAGGCCAGAGTGGTGGTCTGTTCGACCTGTAACTGAAATGTATGCCATATCATGAAAATGCTTTGGGTAATGAATCTATTTCTACATGAGTTTGGTTTTTGATGGAGTAGGCTTAAGTCTTTAATATGGAGTGTTTATATTTTTTTTTGTGCAGAAATAAGTCGAACAGGGCTGTTTTTCATCTCTTGCAATGTCAGAGACAGAGAGGTGTCATAGTAAAAAAAAAAGTCATAAGGGTGGGTTACGCTTTCCAAGATTTTAATTTTCATAGATACAATTATTAAGGCCTTTTTAGTTGAGCTACATGTTTGCATCTGTGTGTACCAAAGAGGTGTTGAACTCAGTGACTGGTCTAATGATGGAAGCATATAGCATTATGATGACTTCTTTGGATGTAGAGGAAATTCCCTTTGACTATGACAGAGAAATAATGATCAAATAAAAGTGAATTATAGATGTATCTACCTAGATCTGCTATGACCATATTTGTCTGTAGAGGAAAATCCTGCTGTGATCTAATATTAGTGGGCAGCTTTTTTGCCAAACATTGCAATGCTACATTTTTTTGCACTGCACAGAATTCCACAAGGAAATCTCCAGCCTACCAAAGAATCCAACATACCACCACCTCAGTTAAAACATCCTTCCAGATCCCACAAAGTAGCAACCCCCAGAATATATACCACATTTTTACTTCAGTAGAATAACAGCTAAACTCATTGCCCCAGTCATGTAGCAAATAAACCTTAAGACTTGCACCAGTTCAGACAGTTTCTATGATTCCTATATCACTGTAGAGATTTCTTAATCACCCCGCCAGACCACATCTATAACCTTTGCCTAACTACAAACATAATGCCTTCCATCTGGAAATCTGCCTCTGTCAGATCAGTGACAAAACTCCCAAGACTACCCAGCAGCAGTCATTTTTTCCCCACTAAAGCTTCCATGGATTAAGGACTGCTACTCAGCTAAATGGATTTTGATTTACTACTTTTTACCATAGCCTCCCACACAAATTCAGCAAAACGTCACTACTTGTACCTGAACCTGCCACTTCTCCAGCAGAGCTCCATGCAGGGAACATAACTATGTTACAGCATCATGCCAGGCCTCTCAGCAGATTCCTTAACCAAGACACCCTGTCAGCACTCACCATGACCCTGATCACAGCCACCTGACACTAGAACCACAGAAGCCATGCTAGAGCAAGAGCTACTCTCCAAACACTCACCTATAAACTTCACTACACTGGTCACAGCTTCACAATCCTAGCCCCCAAACTATGGTAACCCCTACCTGAACAAATAACTGCAATGTCAGAATACTCTCTGTTCTGACACCAGCACAAGCAATTTCTGAAAGAGATAGTAAAACAGACCATTTTATAGAGCTCATCAAGTCTCCTAATGCATCTCCCCATTCCCTTCACACTGACTCCTCTATACCCCTCACTAACTTGTGATACTACAACACCTTGGAAGTATGTGTAGAATTCTTCAGCCCTTCCATGTTACCTTCCCCTCTCTAACAATGGACTCCTGTATACTTTCCTGATTTTCTTCTACTTGTTGTTCTCTTTCTATTTGTCAGACTATCCAGCTTGCTTCACAAGTGATTATACCACAACTTTTTGATGAAATACAATGCTGCCAAACTGAAATATATGTATAATACACAAGAACTCATTGCTAAACTATTAGTCGCTTTGTATTTGTATTGTATTTTATGTTTGTTTGAAATTGTACTCTGTTTTAGTGTTCAATGCAACCCAGAATGAACCTGCAATTGGTCATGCTTAATTAATGCTCTACTCCCCCCTAAAAAAAATAAAAAGGCTAATATTTGTGGACTAGGAGTAATCATAGTAGATCCCTTCCTGAAACTTTTCAGCTTCCAAGGATCAATGAATAATACAGCCTAGTTTGCAATCAGCAGACTTAGACAACCCCACTTTGGGAATATGTGCTTGGTTGTATGTAAAGTAAATACAAAAAGGAAAAGAGAGTAGAACTGAACTAAAAGTGGGCTTGACGTGTGAAATTGTTAGTATGTGTAGTGTAGCAGCAGCTTTCACAACTTGAGATTTATTGGATTCAACAGGTAACAACGTGGTTAACATTATAATTGACTGCTTTATTGATAATATCAAAGGCCTAAGCTAGGTCCACATAGGTAGCATGCAGTACTTGACCATTGTCCACTGTCCCTGTAACTTTAAAGACACCTAGCAAGTTCAAGAAGCAAGACACACCTTTATCAGACCTAAACTTACTAGGATCCAGATCATTTAAATGTTCAGTGTTTGCACTGATGAGTTTGTTACAATATTTTGCATCACTTTAAATATGAGATTAATAACATTGGTAGGTTCTGTAGTTATCTAGCTCTGTAGAGATGGTCACCTTTATGAAGGCTCATTTAAATGGCTGTTCTCCATTCCTCAGGTACGGATCTTGTAGATATGCTAATGTTGAAAAATAGGTGCTCAGATAATGCATACGTGGCACTGATATAAATGCAACCTTGTTGCCTTCTGGCTCCATAGTATTCTTAATTCTGGTCAGTGAACTTGTGATCTGTTCCAGGGAGAAATTGGGAACATGGATTTCTGAAACAGCAGGGCAAACAAAAAAGGGGATGAAGTCAAATTGTAACTAAATCTGTCTACTAATACATTGGCAATATCCTTGCAGTCAGTGCTATTTTGGATTAGTTCAGCACATTTTTTGCTTAATTTTCTGACATACATTATCATGATTTTGCAGTTCTCTTAGCTATCCGTTTGCTTAATTTTCTGACATAAATGAACATGGTCTTATAGTTTTCTTACATATCCATGTGCTCAGTTTTCAGATATAAATGGACATGATTTTGTACTTCTGTTAGCTGACTATGGCAGTTTTAAGTTTGTGCTCCTTGGTGATGTCTTTTTACATGTAGCATCTGGTGTAGTCCTACGATTATTTCATTCATATTTTTGTATATTTGTGTGAGTTAACAATATAGGTACACTGGCCCATGAACCCTTTTCATCTACAGCATCAGCAAAAGGGCAAAACACAGGCCGGGATTCACTAATCCTCCGTGTAAGACTAAATAAGTCTTACTCGGAAACTGCAGCATAAAAGGATGATGTCAGCGCTCCATGCATATTCATGAGGGCACGCTGACTCAACTCTAAGGCTAACATGGAGCATGCACAAGTGCAGGGGGTGTGTCAGACTGCTGAGCAGTCCAAAAATCCACGCCCCTGCAAGTCCCTCAATCTGCAAATGTCAACTGAAATGAGCGAGTCCGCTCAAATGTGTACATACCCAACACTAAACTCCCCCACATTCTAAATCCCTGTACAATTCTAAAATGTAAAACTTTCCTTTTTTTTTTTTTTTTTTTTTTTTTTTAATTATTCCCGATATAGCTGCCTGGATTTGCACAGGTTTGCCCATTGCTTAGCTATAGGTAGCAGTTTAGACATCAAAGAGGATAATAAGAAACTTATATGAAAATTAAGCCAAATAGCAATAGCGCAGTGGTAGAGCCTTTGCACAAAGAGGAGGCATTCCCCATTCGAATCCCACCACTCCCCTTTCTATTTTCTGTAGGAAACCGGTATAGAAAAATAATTCCTGACATTTATCTTTTAAATTTTAGTAAAAAGCATTGAAATGGCCTATGTAGTAGTGAACAATATTTTATATATATATATATATATATATAAGAAGGTGAATTGGTTATGCATACTGATGAATGCATAAGTAACATATCTTAAGCAATGTGAAGCACTGCTAAGCAAAGTTTACCAGTATTAAGCACATTTAAGTATAAATGCTCATAGCTTAGCACTGCTTTAACTAGCACAATGGCTTTGCGCGGAGCTGCGTGTCACTCCAGCTAGCACAAACAAAACATGTTTGCACATAGCTGCGCACCGCACTAACTAGCGCAACGTCAGGCAACGGGCAATGTAGAGCAACGTTGGGCAAAGTTGAGCAAAGTCGGCTAAACACAGCCACACCCCCTAGCTGGTCTGGCCAGTAGTAAAATAAAAAGCAATGACAGGCCTCGAACCCAGGATACTGTGCACCATAATCACAGTACTGAACCACTAAGCCATGACAGCTTTTGATATTCATGCACTGGCAACACACATATGCATATTAATGAAAGTTTACACAGTACTAAGCAGTTGTGCTTTCAGCTGAGAATTTTCAAAACCGGCCAATCACAAATAAGTGCGGGAAATGAGGCATATTTAAGCTCCATAGGCGGGAATACTTGCCATAACTGGTTGTAGCTCCCATCTGCAGGCAGCATGGCTGATGTTGGAGAGGGCTCTCGCTTCTGAGCGCAACGGTGGGGCATTGAGGAGTCAAAAGTGATGGTTTGGTTCCTTGTCCATAATCATGATGCCGGACTCCTGCAGGGCCAGTTCCAGGACACTGAATACAAAGCAGAAGCCTAGAACTGTCTCGCACATGATCTCACCAGTGCCACAGGTGTTCCTCGGACTGGTGAGCAGGTCAGACACCACTACTCAGACCTGAAGAGATGCAAGGAGGACCGACTGAACTAGTGGATACAGGATGCCTGTGGGATGGAAAATGCCCCACTACTGAGTAGGTAGCCATGGAATGAATTATGTAAGAATTGCTATCATAGTCTATATTATGGATAGGTATGTCTCAATATCACTTCATTTACTTCAAGAGCTGCAGATGTCTGTGCTGCGAATCAGCAAGCCTATGCAGATAGGCTGCTAAGGCTGCGCCACCAGGCAGGTTAGTAATTATTCTACATGTATTGTTATATAAAATAAGTGAGAGAGCCTGAAAAAAAGTGTTGTAACCCATTAATAAAGGTATAATACATCTTGAATGAGTCTTCTACATGCACTGATATATCAAATAAATGAGACAGCCTCTAGAAAAGTGTGTAATGTAATTAATAAAGGTATAATTCCTGGAGTGTGTCCGTGTCACTTTCTTCGAAATGTTGTTGTACTCTTGCATTATAGAAATAGTACTGTTGTATTAAGCGCTGTCAACCCACACTTGGGTAGGCCCATAGAAAGTGGATGAAGGGAGTGCCAGTAGCTGTTAAGCATATATACAGTCCTCAACTGTTGGTTCATGGCTGGCATGTATAGGTAAATCTGGCACATGAGTAGCTTGTTATTGTGTTCCCCAGAAATGTCAGTGTGCTGCTAGAAATGTAGGGGGCTGTTAAAATATAACTGATAATGTCACCTGAACACATCCAGATATGTAGATATATAAATGTAAATAAAATATATAAATACAAATCAGTAACATCTACATCGTGGACAGTTTGTATGTTAGATACAGGTTAGGTATATAAGGAACTAGCAAAACCCATTTCACAATTTAACGGACATTGCCTAGTGTAATAAGACATGTAGGGGATATATACCTGCAGTCAATAGGAATGTAGTGTAAACTATAAGTACATATAAGTTGTTAATGGAGGTATCCTTTTACACCCTACTGTATGTGCATAAACAATGCAATTCCACACCTCAATGGGTATGTCTAATCTCAAAACATTTCTTGGGATATATGTCCTATTGGTTTATAAATATCTGTATTTACTTTGATGCATGCGACCTGTTCAAATACCACAATCTTGGTGGCCTGTTGCCACCAATCAATCCTGCATGCTGTTGGAATGTCCACTGTTGTTCTATATATGCATGTGTTATGCTTGTTGTTCAACTGTTAGAACTCTAGTGTGTTGGGTTAATGGGAATATTACTGCATGCTGTTACAACTAATTTGGAATGCTGTTGGCTGTTACCAACCCATATTGTCATTAAATCCTCCTAAACATAGAACGGATGGGAAGGCCGGTCCCAGTGGACCCACCTGTCCCACCTCAGCTGATGATGGCACCTGGCACCAGTAGGTCCGGTGCCCAGCCCAGGACCTCCTCCTCCGTTGGCCCTGTGCCACCTTTGGGTGGAAGCGCTGCAGGGGATGGGGCTCACCCCCCCCCCGTAAGTGTGGCTGGAGGAGGTCCACCTATCACCCTCTGAACGGTCCGGATTGTGGTGCGTAGGGAGATAGAGCGTTCAGTCGCTGATCCTGCATGCCAGCTTGAGGCATGTGTGGTGCAACTCATGGGCGAGCCTGCCCCTCCTACGCAGCTCCCAACACAGCCACCCTCTGGGCTGTGAAGGTGCAGTGGTGACTGCCCATGGGTGGGGATCTCAGTTCCACTGTTGCCATCTGTGGGCTCATGGGCTTGCGATTTCCAAACATCCTTCCCCATCAATGTTGTTCATCCACCACGTGTCATATTCCGCCCCTGTATGCGTCTTGTTTGTCTTGTCTGTTTACCTCCCCAACCTACTTCCCCAAATATACCTACTTCCCCTACCCCACATTCCACTCTTACCTGAAAAAAAAAAAAGGGCAATCTGCTCCCCAAAAAAAATTATGCCCCATACATAGCTGCCCATTTTGCACACATGTCCGATGGACACATAAACTGATATTTAATTGGCACTGCAACATACTTTGTTGTCCTCACCCCTCTCTCAGGGGTGGAAGGTTTCAAATTTCCCTCCAAAGTATTAGCATATGCACAGCTGTTGCTGTTAAAGAAATGGGCAGCTATGGACCTTCCCTACACCTGTCCTGCACATCCCGAGCTGTTTTCCCTACTGTCTTTCCCTCTTTGTGCCCCTTTTTCACCACTTTCCTATCTCCCCATTTTTTTTTCTTTCAAAGAAATGAGCGCAGGGGTTAGCAGGACTAAGCACTTTTAAGCAGTAGTTAGCGGGTTTGCGTGAGTGTGTGCTTGTGTGCACTTAGTTAAGTATTGCTAAGCTTCACGCAAACACACGCAAACCCGCTTACAACTGCTTAAAAGTGCCTTAGTCACCCTGCATGTGAAAGCCCTTGTTCTGCTCAGCAGCAAAATAAAACATCACTGTCAGTCTTGAACCCTGGACCTTGGACACACTAGACTGTATGAAGTACCACTAAGCCACAGTAGATATACAGCAGGTTGTTGCTGAAATATATGTATATATCATGCATCAGAATGAGTGAATGTAAAGGAAAGATAGGAATGCCATAACACAAAACCTATTCTGTGGAACTTTACCAGCAGTTGTTGTGAAATTGCATTACATGACTGTGATAACAGAACCAGACATTCTAGCAGTAAATAATGTTACAGCAGCACTTTACAACCCCCCCCACAGTATCATAGCAGGGCAATCCCCACCCAAATGTACAAAATACCTGTGTGTCCAGGGTCCAGCAAGGTTGTAGGTAGACATACTCAGTACTGGAATTGTCCAGTTTTCATGAGCATCCTGTGCTAATGTCAACAATAAAAAAGCACCAACTGTGCAGAAGTGAGTACATTAATATTCACAGTATAGCAGTTCACAAACAGTTCATGTGCCAAATGAATACATCTCAATAACTATGTATGTATGGCAGCTAAATGTATAAGTACAAAAGAAACTACATACTCCCATGTATCTTGTGTTAGCATTTGTAGGGGTGAGTACAATTCTACACTGACAACTGTGTACTGGAAATGGCAACATTCAGGTCTGAGTACAACATTCAAATCACTGGCTTTACCCCTAGCTTCAGATATAAGAAGTATACCAACCCTATGACTTACACAACGGTGTCCACAGCAAACAAGCATGTGCCCCACTTTGGAAAACTGAAAGGGCTATGCCTACCTGACCTAGCAATTTATAGCATTGGGTTGCTATGACAGTGAGTACTGCAATTACCACACAGCAGGCTGCATGCAATTACCAAATGGTGGCCACCAATTGGCGCAGAGGCCATCACATGCACATGTGCAGATACCTATAAAAGCAGGCTGTACTTGCTGTCCACACATGCAATCATTTCATTGCAGCTACGGAGAGAGAGAGAGAGAGACTGAGCGAGAGAGAGAGAGACACACAGACAGACAGACAGACACCAACATCTACAACAAGAGCAACAGCAACAGAAAAAAAAGATATTAAAAAAAAAATATATATATATATATATATATATATATATATATATATATATATATATATATATATATATATGGGTCTACTTCTTTTGACTTAACTCCCGTTTGCCTGACACCCATTTGCCTGAGACCAAATGACTGAAATTTCATTTGCCTGACACTTCATTTGCCCGACACTTCATTTGACTGACAAGTATTATTAGCAAGAAAATGGAATATGCCCCCTTCCCCACTGTAGTGCGACCCTGGAGTTAGAATATATAGTTAGGGGTGAAGCCCCCACTTACTTTTCTTTTACTAAGCAATATTACATCAAAAGTTAACAATATCATATGAAATGAAGTGGGGGGCTTCACCCCCCACACCCCCCGCAGTGGGGGGCTGTGCCCCCCACCCCCCCTAACTATATATTCTAACTCCGGGGTCGCACTACAGTGGGGAAGGGGGCATATTCCATTTTTCTATGTAGGTTGTAGTGTGTGGCAAACAAGACAGCATACAGTGCTGGTATATGACATGTGGTGGTTAAACGCTGTGGGTATGATTTGTCAGGTTTGCAGTGTTGCAGCCAGTGAGTTCTCCTAAAGCTACATGGGCTGAGAACACCATCATTGCATTCTGCACAACACTGTGCAATATTATTACATAACTGTATACCTCACAACCTTTGCATAATTGATATTCCCACTATGAAAGGTGGGCTGTATATGTGCCTATATGTATATCTATATGTACACCAATGGATGTTAATATGTATGTGTATATATACACACACATATATATATATATATATATATATATATATATATATATATATATATATAGAGAGAGAGAGAGAGAGACAGGGTCATGTTTACTGCGACAGATGCCTAGTGACAAAGCCATGGGCTCAAGATCAATGTTGAAATTGCATTGGCATCCCTTCTGGAAAAACCTCCGTACCCATGAACTACCACATAGGTGGTAGTCTACTTAACACCGAAAGTGTGATAAGAGACCATGGGACACAGGTGGACAGTAGTCTCTCCTTTGATAATCACAGTGCCACACTAGTCATGTAATCTGTCTACGTGGCACACCTCCTCACAAAAGGTGTGTTTTCTAGGGAAATATAGGTCAGTGTTCCCTCTACTCATCACACATAAAACCCATTATAGAGTACAATGCCCCATGTGGTATGTACCTCACAAGACATCTACAGCAACTGGAAAGGCCACAGACATACCTCACAAAGAGTAATACTGGCCTCAAACAGATGCCCTATGCAGACCGTCTCACAAAACCACAGCTAGACTGTGCTGCATACTGCCTACCCAGAGGTGACCTCTGCCTAACATACAAAACTATGTCAAACCCAGAGTTGTTGGATATGCTCCATGTAAACAGATCACAATCCCTACCAACTACATGCTCTAGGGACCTAAACCTTGTCACCTCAATAGACAGAACATCTGGAGGGATAGATTCCTATCTCAGAGACATCCCATACTCTGGAACAAACCAGCTATCAATAGCAAACCAAGCTCCTCATTAGCATTCGTCATGAATAATCCTGATGATTGGATGGGAGATAGGAAATCCACACCAGGAATCACCTCTGTGGCTTTGCCGGACAGGGGCATATGAAATTAGATTACATGTGTGTCAAAGGCCAGGGTAGCATATGGCTAGGCTTCTATAGGCCCTAGGGCCAATAGCCTATTACCTACCTATGAACCGATACACACCCACATGTACTTGTTGCAATAATTGCTATGTGAGATTGACTGAGTGTGATGGTGAATGTGTTGGTGACTGTGTCGAGGTTCTGTCAATGTGTGATAGCTTAGTGGGAAACTGTTTCCATCATGCTATTTTGTGTCCTAGCTCTGATCCCAGCAAAAGATGTGTATGCTATTGCTAGGCAGAAAAAGCAGTATGGCATACAGTCTGACGTAATCCCTTGGTGTGGACTGGGGTGTGCCATTGTAGGCTAAAGCAGTACATGTATGCTTATTGATTGGTATTGTTGGTAAATCCAAATCCCGTATGAACTGTAGTACTACCTGAATCTGTATGCCTAAACAGCACAGTATGGTGTATGTCCACATTGCTTGGAAACACTGTTATGTGTGTTTCCTGTAGTCCTCACAGATTACATACCTCAGGCATAATGTTTTGTAAGTACTGACACACAGTACTGTATGGTACACAGGTAAAGCTCACCTGGGTTGCCATACCTTTGTGTCTTGTATGCATATGTGATGTATGTGTGGGTATGCCTGCAACATGCCCTCGGTCATATGTGTGTTACAGGATATAAGTGCGTATCTAGCAACATGTATAGTCTAGTACAGCAGTATGCCACCAATACTAACGAATGTGCACATATGTTAGACAGGGGTTTGCCACCAACAACTAGTGTGGTATACTGGTAATACTGTAACTGGACTTTACAATCATTGCAATGGATGACATATTTCATTATGCATTAGCTTGATATATACCTGCTGTGACTAGGTGGTGCATTGTGTCACATACAGTGTGACATGTACTGTTGCATAGTCTTACATACTGGTTTCTCTTTGTTGCTGTGCAGTACATGGTTTGATATATAGAGTGTGCCAGGCACTGTCAGGCAGTTGTGGTATGAGCACTGATATGTGGTATTGAAACTGTGTATCCTCTGACAGCCAATAGGTTGCTATATATGGCAGTTCAGTGATATCTGTACTTTAGAATGTTAAGTGTACCACATGACTTGCTCACACATATTGTTTCATTGTCTTCCAGGGTCATGGCTCACCATCGCAATCTGACATATAGCCCAGCTGAGGATGAGCAGATCACAACCAGCTTGGTTCAGCACTATGCCCTGCTGTTCTTCAGAACCAGCCAGGACCAGCATGAGCGGACTGTACTGTGGTAAGATGTTGTCTGTTGGGTAAATGACATAGGCATGCATAACCGGACATATGAGCAGGTACGCCATCACAGCAGTGATTTACTTAGATATGTCCTGCAGCGTGCGTCTGATGTCCGTAGACAACAGCTTGCCACAGGTGGTGGGGTAGCCATCCACCCCCCCCTCACCAGAGTGGAGGAGCTGCTCCTCAGCCTGGTGGCTCCTGGCCAACAACAACAACAGCAAACATGTATCATCATGGAGGCCAGAGCCACCCAGCGAGTTGACACAGAGCGTGCAGGTAACATGGCACATCTTTAGACTACTGTTACCTCTATTGGTAGATCATGCATATGTGAGATGTGTACTCTGTAGATAGAAGATGTGGAGCCTGGTGTTGTACAATACTGATAATTTGGAACATAATCTGTAGGCCTGTGACTGTCAACCATTGTACTACTGTAAGATTGCAAACCCACAGTAGCAATGCCACAGTTGTTGCCACTGACAAACTGTCTCATATCCTTGTAGGTCCCCCTGGTGTGACAGCAAGGCAGCAGACCCATGCTGGTGAGTGTGTTCTACATTTAATATTGCATGATATATGTGCATTTTATAGGTGAGGTGTAGGACATGTACACGTAACACAACTGCGCATAATGCATGCTGTGCATGTTTGTTGTGAGACTATGCACATCCCAGTAATGTGTGCAGCTGCCTCAAACACATGCAATACACAGAGCATCCCACACAATTGTGGCAAAACTGTAGTGGACATTGGATAGGCAGAGTCAATACACATGCACACAACAGACACAACATTGTCATACGCAGTACACGTTAATATGCTACACATGGCGTATTCAGACACCCGCTGTAAGGTCACACTCCAGTATCCCAAATGTCATCCAGGCAGCACACATAATATACCTGAGGGGTAGGGGCATATCATGGGGCTGTGCAACACTCTGCAACACATAACACATTCATGTTAGGTAATGCTCCCTTCTGGGCACCTTACAAACCCATGTAACAACTGGTTGTGAAATGGTGAATGTAGCCATGGTACTGCAGTTCAGGTACAGCATGCTAGGTGCCGGTCTGGCACACATTAGTAGCCTTGAGTGACCACATGATGCTGCATGATGCTGGCTCATGGTACTACACCCCATCCAGTTACAGTAACCACAGTACTACACATAGCATTCATTGCTATGCACCTCACTGTTGTGTGTGTGCAAACATATGCAACATATGCACCTATACACAATATGCATAGCAATCACCATTTGTACAAAGTGACACATATATGTCTTGTAATGCTATGGAGTATATAGGTCACATGACAAACACTGTGTATGTGTGATGTTTAATGTTGCAGTTGTGTTGTAGCATGCCATGTCATGGCTGGCACTGGCATGTACACAATATGTCCTACACTCACCATAACCACTGTACAATGGCTATGTTGAGCAATGGTATTCCATCAGGTATACATGCACCACTCATCCTGTGTGTATACATAGCATGCATGTGCTAAACCTGTGTCCACAATTATCTGCTAAAGACACAGATGCTCTAATCAGAAATGGATATCTATGTGACACACAGATACACATGCAGCCATGGTATGCATACCTGTAAGTGATGGTGCACAGGACATTGCAGAGCTTTCAATACTTGCACAGCAATGTTGTGTCCATGTACACATTGCATTCCAGGGTGAGGCCAATCACTGAACAACAACACACATTAATCAGAGCCATGTATACTGTTATTAGCAAGGGCTGTCTACACCCGCACTGCATGCTGTTGAGAAACACATGTCCTACATGCTGACACATGTGATATGACTGTTTGGCTTGTGATACTTTACCCCACCATCAACCGCTATTGAGTATGTTCTGGATTGCTGGTGGTGTGTGTGTGTGTGTGTGTGTGTGTGTGTGTGTGTGTGTGTGTGTGTGTGTGTGTGTATGTGTGTGTGTCTGTTTAAGTGAGGAGTGTATTTGTGTGCATGTGTGCATGTGTTCATGTGTGCATGTGTGCATGTGTTCATGTGTGCATGTGTGCATGTGTTCATGTGTGCATGTGTGCATGTGTTCTGACATCATGTACAGGTCATAAAGTGTGTTTCCTGTCTTCTTCTCACAGGTGCTGAGGTTGGGCTGGTTCACTGCAGCAGGGAACCTGATGTCACTGAGCAAAATAGTGATGATGAGGATAGGTGTGTTGAGGCACAGGAATGTTTGCCAGGGTCTCTCGTTGGGTCACCAATTGACAGAACACAAGTTTCCACCCCATCCATGCCCACAGTCATACTGCCAATACATCCATTACCAATGGCCTTAGCTGAGGGATAGTGTACAGTCGGCATTGGCCAGGACAGTGTGGTATCTATGGCACATGCATACTGACACAGCAGCCATACCCAGATGTCTGGAAGGGTACCACATATGCAGATGTCCAGGGGTTCTCGTCGGAGCACTGCTGCTCATCATGCCCCTGGCAGACATGCCACAGGTCTTACAACCTCATACATGTTCCAGGCTGTCATGGAGGCACAGGCACGTATGGAACGGTACACCAGACAGGGACTAAGGGCATAGAGGGCACATAACACCACTGTAATTAACAGTATCCGTGACCTAGCAGGTGCCATCCGTAATTACACTAAGGTCACTGATAGATGTTGGGGTGAGACATTAGATGTCCTCCGCAATGTCATGTCCATGTGTCAAGACAGTGCTGGACAGTTGAGACATCGACGTGGATGTATGCCAGCAACATCAGCAGCTGGCAGTCACCGCAGACATCCCTCAAGCTACAGCCACTCCCGTAGTGCCAGTACCAGCCCCAACAATGTTGGGGGTGGGCTATCCATAGACCATCCTAGAAGACCACGTGCACGTGGCTCTGGACAGTCCCAGCAGGGACCTGGGACAAGTGTACATCTGTCCACCTTTGAGGATAATACCCAGTCTGGCTTAGTATCTGATACTGTCAGTGGCACACCTGCCAGGCACAGGTACCGTATCCATGGCCAGAGATGGTGATCTGTAAAGCCTGGCACATACAGTCTGTGGCTGTCCCACAAATCCCTGTATATGGCAGCCACATGGTGGAACTGTGTGCATGCAGACATACACACACACACATAAAACAGACACCTAGGGCTAACACATACCCGCACACATTACATCAACATTGGCCCATAGCAGTACTCTTGGCCCTCACACACACACACGCACACACACACACACACACACACACACACACACACACACACACACACACACACACACACACACATACATGTCAATTGTATGGCTCAATGTAGGCCTCTGGCAAACCAACAACACATCCTGTGAATATGATGAAACCTGTGCCACCTCCTGTCATCTGTAACATTGATGCATGAACAAGCTACCATGGTGCTGATGCACAGGGTGACTTTACAGCAGTATAGCAATGTTAGCATGTTGTCAGCAGTCAAGTGTAATGATATCCTTGAAGGCGTAGCTGAGCAGGCATGATGCATTAAAGCTATGATTGTCAATGCAGTATTGTTTACATCAGTGTTAGTTCCAATAGTGTATTGTCCACCCACATGCCACTTGGCTGATGTGTGTAGTATTGGCAGCATGTGTTAGAGAGTGGACAGTACATGTGGGATGTGTGTAGCACAGATTTGCAGGTGTACATTTGCGAACATGGTGGAGGTGCACTGTCTGCATGTACGTGCATACTGGACACATGGGCAGGGTGACATGCCCTGTGTTACACAGTAACACTCCATAGTTTCTATTGGTGGCCAGTATGCATTGTACTACACACATTTTGGAACATGAGTACACATGTGTGTTTGACATGGTTTGACACTGTGCTTTGGGTGATGCTGTTACTATATGTCATTGTTTTGCATTCTGGTAGTGTACATAACCTCAACAGCCTGACGATAAACAATTGTTAGATGATGTCTTGACAACTGACACACAGATGTAGGACACACAGTAACATTTAGATCCTTCAGGTACTATACTATGCCAGTAACCAGTGGTATTCACCTGCACCCATTCCTGAGACCACTTCTGTTTGCCATATAGCTCTCTTAGGTACAAGCAATCACAGTAGAAATATGTCCGTCCATATCTGGAAATGCATACTGTGGCCTATAATGCATTCTCCAGATGACACACACATCCTCCACAAGGGTATCATACAGACAGATACCTGTTGTTAATCCCATGCTGTAAAGCTATAAGCCAACCAGAGCATAGTCATCCACCTTTACAAAACATAGTATCCCCACAGTACCACATAGGTAGTAGCCACCAACATGTTGAACAGGTACCGATGTGTACATGCAGCCAAGTGTTACATCATCTCTACTTTGGTAATCACATTTTCCAAGGTATTTAGAAATCCCTCGCTGGATCACATAAGCAATAAGGGGTCTGCATGCCTTGTACACCTATAATAAATAACCATCATTGACAGACTTTGCTGCATTTGAACAGGTCTGTAATATACCTCAGCCATAAACCCTCACTCACACAATTTAATAGAAACAATAATGAGTGTGTGTGACACGGATGACCTAGGCCAGGGATCACTGCAGTGGCTGACCTTGTCACAAGCATACAGATGTGACCTAAGGTCTGGAAAGTGGCAGCACACTCTGGCAAAGATGACAGATGTGTTCATGGAGAAAGCAGGGTTTCCACCTATGAAATAATTGAGGTCACATGTATGTATATGTATTTGCCACACAGCTACCTGACATGTGCAATGCACATACTGTTGTCATACTGATATGTCATACAGTAGTAAAAGCAAAACCCGCAACACATTGACCAACAGTGTCACACACATAGAGCAGACACACACTCACCAACTGCAGGCTTCAAACCCCTACCTAACTACTTCATGATACTAGAGGAACACGCATCAACACGATGCGCTATACACGTTACTGGGAGTTATCTTTTCCACAGGTATATTTGTAGGATGGGGACATCATCAGACTTGACAAAGATTAGTATACCACTTTTAAGGTGTTTTACTACTCTCCAAAAAGGTTGCTTCTCTCCAAGGAGATCACACACGAACACACACACACTTGTCAAGTGCAGGATTCAGACTCCTACCTAACTACTTCATGATACTAGAGAAGTGCACATTAACATGACGCACTATACACATTACTGTGAGTTCTCTTTTCCACAGGTATATTTGTAGGATGGTGACATCATCAGACTTGAGAAAGATTTGTATACCACTTTTAAGGTGTTTTACTACTCTCCAAAAAGGTTGCTGTTCTCCAAGGAGATCACAGACAAACACACACACACACACTTGTCAAATGCAAGATTCAAACCCCTACCTACCTACTTTATGATACCACAGGCGTACGCAATTACACGACGCGCTATACACATTACTGTGAGCTCTCTTTTCCACAGGTATATTTGTAGGATGGTGACATCATCAGACTAGACAAAGTGGGTTACATTAGGTGACATTAGGTGGGCTACATAGAAGGAATGTCTAAACACTTTGGCCATGTGATCATCAAAGGAGAGTTTACTATCTACCTGTGTCCCCAGGGCCATAATGACTTTCTCCGTACAAACCGGATTACCACCTATGTGGTAATTTGTGTGCACTTTGTTTTATCCAAAGGGGATGACTATGCATTCTTTGGCATTCTGCTTGAGGGCATGGTTTTGACACCAGGTATCTGTCTCTGTAAGACCCTTCTGGAGGATGTCTGTGTCAGCCGTAGAGTCGATTATGGACCACAGTTAGCAGTCATCTGCAAACCTGTTCAGCCATACTCCTCCCGTGCTTGCCTGTACCTCTGAGCAGTATCTACTGAACAGGTGGTGTCCCAGGACCAAGACCTGTGTGATGCCATTTCTGACTTGTTTAGAGTCGGACATGACACCTGCAACCCTGAACATGTGTGTTTGATCTGTGAGCCACTTGGCCACCTATCCTATGACATAGCTGTTAATGTTCAAGCTGGTACGCTTGTCCATGATGACAGAGTGGGGAATGGTGTAGAAGGTCCTTAGAGAGGTCAAGGTGGGCTGTGTGGACTACTTTCAGCTCCATCTATGTGTTTGGTAACTGTTTCAAATAAGTCAACTAGGTTTAGGAGGCAGGATCTGCCTTTAACAAGGCCTAGTTGGGTAGAGTCCAGTGTCTGGAGGTCCCCAATGTCTCAGTTTATGGGTCACATGATAATTTGCTCCATAGGTTTGCAGACCAGGCTGAGTAGACCTATAGGGCAATGGTTTCCAGGTTCTGTTGTGGCACCCCCTTTGTGGAGCTGGATGACTGTTGGTGTATGCCATTCTTTGGGTACATAACCTATGGTACGATTGAGTCTGGACAGTGAATGTAGGTGAGGGTGTAGTTCCTTTTGGGGCTGGTGTAAGATGCAGCTTGGGACACCATCCAGTCCCGTTGATGCTGTGTTCTTAGCTTTGGAGAGGGCTGTCTTTACCTGCATGTCCATGAAGTCTGGGGCTCTGCATTCTTCTGGGATGGACACAGGCCCTTTTGGAGGTGATGGGGGGTTTGCACTGAACCTGTCCCCCAGGATGTGGGCAATGTAAGTTGGTTCAGTGTATTTCTTGCAATTTTTCAGTAGCTGACAGCATATTTTGAAGTTGCCACCTACATGTTTGGTATAGCTAACAAAGGCTTTGTGGTTGTTATTCTTACATTCCTTGGCAATTTGTCTTTAGAAACTGGCCTTGGATTATTTTATGAGCGATCATTGTTTCTTCCTAATAATGATCAGTGATGCCTTTCCTTTTATGAAGTTTGCTCTATCATGTGTTCATTTCCTCCTGCTGTTTTCTAGCTTATTTATGGGCGACGACCACCAGATTGGTTTCTTATTTTTGGAGGAGTGCATCTTGTTTTATTGGGATGTCTCAATCAATGCATCCCTGTAGATGCTCATAGGATGCACTTGTAAATTATTTGGCAGATTGTATGACATTATCCTATAGCAAGGGGGCTTTGGAACTTTCCACTTTGGTCTTGGGAAGTGTGCAGTTTGCTTTTGAAAATGTCTTCACAGTGGTTTCATTAACTGGGGGGGGGTGGGATGTGGATGTCCAGTGTGATTACTTTATGATCTGATATTACCAGTGAGGAGTTTGCCTCTGTTATGCTACACTGGTACCCCATGTTGGTGATGATCAGGTCCAGTATTTTGTCACCTCTAGTGGGCATGGTAACCAGCTGTTCCAGGATGTTAGAGTTTTTAAACTCTAGGAAACATTGGGCAAAGGACGTTGTACACGAGTAATTCTCCCACTCAATGTTTGGGTAGTTGTAATCTCCTCATATAATGGTGCTTGATAGGACCTTTGTATTTTCCACTGTTCCCAGGACTACTGAGTGAGGTTCCTGAGACAAGGTAGGTGATCTGTAGCAGGCTACAATCTGATAAGCAGCTTTGCCTAATTTTAGTTGCACTTGCATGGTCTCCAAGGCCTCATGCTGTGCCACTAACCTATAGGTGTGGGTATCCATAAGGTAAATGGATACACCCCTTCCTTTGGTATTTCACTCATGATTTTGGGTCCAAAGATCAGAGGGAATGTGAGTGTTTTATGTGGAGCATGTCCAACAGCTCTGTGTTTGACATAGCTTTGTATGTTAGGCAGAGAAGACCTCTGAATAGGCGATATGCAAAGGAGTACGGCTGGAGCATTTTGAGATGGTCTGTGTATGGTATGTATTTCAGGCCGCTAATGCTCTTTGTGAGGTATTGATGCAAGCTTTCCAGTTGTTGTAGTTGTCTTGTGAGGTACATAGCAAAAGGGGCATTGTACTCTATTATGGTTCTAGTGAGTGATGAGTAGAGGGGAACAATGTCCTCTTCTATTCTGCATGAGACACCTTTTATGATGAGGTGTGCCACATAGGAGGATTTCCTGATGACTGTGGGGATGTGATTATCACATTTGTGTCCACTGTCCACCTGTGACCCAAGGTATCTTGTCACACTTTCTGTGTTAAGTATACTACCGCCTATGCTGTAGTTCATGGCTACAGAGTTTTTAACAAAGGGGATGACAATGCACATTTTGGCATTGAGCTTGAGCCCATGGCTTTGACAACAGCTATCTGTCTCAGTGAGGCCCTTTTGTAGGATGTCCACATCTTTAGTGTTTACAATTATGGCTCCTAGTTTGCAGTTATCTGGAAACTTCAGTAGCCACAGACCTTCCATGTTAAAGTTTATGTCAGGGAAGTAGATACTAAACAGGACAAGACCCAGGACTGGACCCTGTAGTACTGCACTCATCACTGGTCCAAAGTCATACATGGAGTCTGCTACTTTCACAGTGTGTGTTCTGTCAGTAAGCCTGTTGGCAACCCATCTTGTGACATAGCAATTTATACATAGTTTAGTGGGTTTATCTATATTTCCAGAATGTGGGGTGGTGTTGTAAGCCTCAGGTGGTGCTGTGGCAGGATCTACATAGGCTGTGCGAACCACCTTACCCTTGTCTACGGTTCTGGTGACTGTTTCAATGTCATCTATCAGGTTTAGGAGACATGATCTGCATTTTACAAACCCAACATGGTTGTGGTCCAGGGTTTGGGGATTACAACTGTATTTTTTATAAGTTGTATGATGATACATTCCATGGCCTTGAAAGGCAGGCTCATCAGGCTAATGGGGCACTAGTTCCTGGGGTCCGTGGTGTCTCCACCCTTGTGTAGTGGGATAACCGTCGCTGTGCACTATTCAGCTGGCACAAAGCCTGAGGTGTGGCTATGACTGAACATGGTACGTCGGTGTGGTGCCTGTTTGTTCTGTGGTTTGTGTAGAACACAGCCTGGGAAGTTATCTGGTCCCATGGCTGCTGTGTTACTGGCTTTAGAGAGTGTTTTTTACCTATGCAGCTGTGATGACAGCAACTTTGCAGTCTTCCATTATAGTGATGTGCTCTTTCATGGGTGAGAGGGGGGTAAAGTTAACACTGATCCTATCTGCCAAGATGCTGGCAATATCAGTTGGGTCTGTATATTTAGTGCCATTGAGCTGTAACTCAGAACAGATCTGAGTGTTGCCATGACATGGACCTGTCTGTTGTGCAGAGATCTCTTGAGTAGACAGCATGCAACAGAGTACAGATTGGGTTAAATTCAGTTTTGTTGCATGGGGCAACTGTTTGAGGCCTGTAATCCTCTTGTTGAGGTACTTCAGTGGTCTTTCCAGCTGCTGACGGTTCCTAGTCGGATTCATCACAAATGTGTTGTGGTACTCTCTGACGGGTCTGATGACAGATGAGTAGAGAGAACCTCCTTTGACTTACATGCACAGACCTTGGCAGGTTGTGTGAACACATAGCATGATTTTCTGAGCACTTTGTGAATGTGTTTCTGGAAGTAGAGATGACTAACTACATTTGTCCATAGATCCCTTATTATCACCTCCATATTTAGCCTACGTGTGTGAGCATGCCCATTATGACCTTTCAGTATGTTGTTGCCTGACATCTGCTTAATTTATTTACGTGTGTGAGCATGCCCATTATGACCTTTCAGTGTGATGCTGAATGAAATCCACTACATTTGTTGAAGTGTGTGAGCACGGCCGCTATAGACATTTATACTATATGTGTGTGGAAAATCAAGTTGTATTTTTACAGCAGGGCTCACCTTTGTGTCATAAATCAACAGGGATCATGCTGTGCCTGCAGGGCTTCCATGAGACACTTTGCATAGACTTATCAACATTTCTACATACAGGGGGGACAGCTATTCTTTGCACATTTCTACCCGGGGGGCACACCTGATTGTTACTGTGGGTGTACATAGGATGAGGGGTTCACCTGACACTTATACACATTTGCTAGGCCTGCACTGCTATGTAAGGTACTCCATTTCAGTCTGTACTGTTGCCTATCGTACTGACTTGAGGCATACTACTGTACTACAGATCTTGGCGTCCACTGTCACGTATGTTGAATTGTGACTTGATAGGCTACCCAACCCACATCACACCACCTGGCCTGCTGTTCACTGTCTGCATAGGCCTGTGGGGGAGGTTACCCATATGCCTCTTTAGGGGCATGCTACAGCATTTCTTTGTGTTTGCATTAGTGTACAATTGTCCTGCTGTGGCTGTGCCAATGAAATGCTTTAGTTTCATGCTGGACAAACCAGACTGCTTAAAGAACAGTAAAGCAGATATGAGCATGTTTAACTGACTTTGCTCAACTTTGCCAGACTTTGCCCGACCTTGCCAAACATTGCTCAACGTTGCCCGACGTTGTGCTAGTTAGCGCAGGCAGTTTTGTTTACATATACTAAATAGTGGTAAAAGCTGCTTAGCACTGCTTTATATTGTTTAAAACATGGCAATCATGCCTCAGGTGGTGCTGCAGGGCTGCCTATGTCGGATGCACATAGTACACTCCCTATACATGTGTGAAAACAGGTAGTGTCAAGTTAGGCATCCCTTTTATTTTATGTGCGAGTCAGAGTGAGGTATCATTTCCAGGGTTCCTACTGAGCCAGTGTATGTGCTATGTGTTGCTTCTTTGCCCAGGCCAAGGCATACTGGGAACACCTCCTTCTGCCTACTGGGGCAGGCTCAGGTTGTCCCTCCTCCGAGTCATGCTGTGCCTGTGCAGGCCATGGCAATGGTGGGGGGCTGTTTGGCCCTGCCCCATGCTGTTCCTGCTGTTTTCGCAGGATCATATTGTGTAACATGGCACATACCATGACAATTTGGGTACATGTAGTTGGTGAGTACTGCAAGGCTCCACCAGATGTGTCCAGGCACCGGAACCATGACTTGAGCATCCCAAACACACGCTCAATCACATTTTGTGTTTGTGCGTGTGCCTCATTATAGAGTTCTTGTTCAGGTTTGTGCGCATTTCTGATGGGTGTCATCAGCCACGGCTCCAGTGCATATCCAGCATCCCCCACTAGGTGACCATCAGGGATGTCCACATTGGCAAATGTCTGGTACAGCTGCATCAGATGCCAGATATGGGAATCATGGTAGCTTCCAGGGCAGCCAGCACACACATTCAGTATTATGCCCTGGGCATCGCACATGACCTGGCAGTTGATGGAGTGGAAGCCCTTGCGGTTGATGTAGGCCCTAACCCACCCACCAGCTGGTGCTTTGATGTGTATGTGCATGCAGTCAATGGCACCCACCACCTAAGGGTATTCCGCTATTTGCTGGAAGAGACTCATATTGCTGGCCAATACCTCATGGGAATTGGGGAAATATACATGATCACTCACATTGCTGACATGGCATTCAGGAACTGGTGCAGTACCCTAGATGCTGATGCCTGTGAAATCCCCATCATATCACCAGTTGGTCTCTGGAAGGTACCTGTTGCTAGTATTCTTAGGCCAACACATACCTTGGTTTCCACTTGGATGGGTTCTGCTCTGTTGGTTCTGTGTGTGAGGCGTGGCCTGCATAGCTCAACAATTTCTGCAGGAGGTCTCTGTCCACTCTATAGCGCTCCACTATCTCCAGCTCATGTAGCCCCTGGTAGGTTACCCTGGGTCTGTACACTCTTCTCTGTCTCCTCACTGTGGGTTGCTCAGCAGCATTCGCAATGGCACCACCCTCAGCATCTTGCACATGTTGCCTTATAATAGCAATGACAGCCCCTAACATTTTTTGTCTCAGTTAAGCTTTTTAAGTTTTCACTTCTCTTTGTAGACTGCAGTGTTGCAGTATTTCTGAGAAAAACATGGGGGAATGTTGTTTGCAGAGTTTTAAGTGCTGGGCTGGGCTGGGCTAGTGTACTGCCTCTGTAATTGGCTGATTCTAATTGATTTCACCTGGCAGCTCTGCTAGTTCTCCTTGGTGAACTTCCTACTACTTCTTTTCCTTCCTTTTCCCTTTCTGTTTCCACAGGGGGCAGCACCGCGCAAACATGCACACGTGAGCGCACACGCATGCACACAGGCTTACATAGGCTTACACAGGTTTAGGTGGGTGCACATGCGTGCACACAGGATTAGGCAGCCTTACACAGGCTTACACGGGTACACACATGCGTACACAGGCTTAGACGGGTTTACAGGAGCACACACGTGTGCACACAGTGTAAGCATCTTTGCAAGAAACTTTAGTGATATCCACGGCTTACACCTTCGGTTTCTGGGTTTCAGTTAAGACAACTGTAGACATGCCTCTTCCAGTCCTGAGTAACTCACAACAAACACATGCCACTCTGCTCCAATAAGCTTACAGTCTTTGATACATACCCCCTCATTATGTCACCTATCTTCTACTCTACTACTCCCCTAATCCTACACTTATGCTCTAGGGACATGGTTCACAAGGCAGGGAAAATTGGGATTCACTATCCTTATCCTAATTTGCAGAGGATTGCCTACTAATGCTTGGTTACATCTCTCAAACTGAGTTTCCCCCCTTAGCAACCACTACTCAGTAGCCATGCTGTCTTCAGCCTGCCATTCACCTGCATGGCAGAGGAATATTTTTAATAAAATGCCTATTTTTAGCTTTTTTGTTTTTATTTTCTGGTTTTTATAGCGCCGCACATTTGCGCGGTGTTGCGCTACTCTTAAACATTGGAGATCGGGGGGAAAAAATGTATTTTTAATATTTTGCAACCGATTAAAATGCCAATGGCCTTATATTTGGCCATTGGCATGCTTCCACAACTGGATGCATCCTTTATTTGGAGCTGTCATAGCTCCGTTTTGCTATTTGCAGAATGGTACTCTGTTACCAACGGAGTACATTTCTGCAAATAACTCTACTCTTACTCAGGCAGGTTAGTGTTTCCCTGGATCACAAATTTACCTCATTTGCATAGCTTTCAGCAGCAAATTAGGTAATTTGTATAACATAACACTGTCCGTGCAAGAGTCGTTTTAGGAGCTCTTATGCACGCCCTGCCTGCTGTTGCTGGATCGCTCGGCAGACATATTGGATGTCTGGAGTCTTACTCTACTCTTAGACTCCGTGAAAGCCTTTGTGAATCCGGCCCACAGTTAAAACATTGCATTACACAGTAAATGCTAAAAACAACAGTACAAATAGAAAATGTGAGAAGCCTATGATGAAGAACAGTGACATATACCTATAACATTATTTGATATTTAATCAAGGACAATACTAAATAGCTTTAAAAAGCACCTAGAGTATTACTTCAGAGATAAGAATTTCAGTTTGCAAATGGGAGAAGAAATATAATGAAATGAAATGTCTTGAAAATTTAAATGAGACACAAATTACTTTTAGGAACTAATAAAGCCATGGGTAGAAGGCATATTAGATGTAACAGTAAATTAAAGTAAGTGATAAAAAACTAATAAATATAAACAGAATAAACAAAGAACAACAGAGGGTAATTTAGATATTTTACATTAATATTTATTGCTTATTTATGGAATTCTAATTAGTATAACATCAACAGCAGATGTTCGGAAAGTATAAAATCAGTGAGGTTAACCGGTGATCAGAATAATTGGTCAGCATGTGTTATTTACTACCATTAACCATCTTCTGTAAAATAGATTGCATTTTAAGATGTTTCCGAATAATCCACAAGTGAGGTTCTGAAGCTAGGCCTGTAGGCTGCAAACAGCCTGATGTGGACAGATTTTAATGATCTGCACGGTACATAACCTTTAGTTATTTCAGTGTAGACCAAAGCGCATTACATACGTTGTTTCCAGTTTTTTTCCAATAAGCTGCTGAGCTGCCCAGACTTCATATTAATTGTTACTTATGGGCATGGAGATTGATCAACTGAAGACAAATAGAAAACACACATGCACACATACACACACACACACACACACACACACACACACACACACACACACACGCACAAAAAGCAAAAAAATAAAATAAAATAATACAGGGAAAGCCCTCTGCTTAAGCATTGCTGGAATCATGGAAGTGAAAGGAAGATATTAATGTTCATTTACTGTCACCGCCACTGGCCCAACAACATTTCTGGGCAGTTAGGTGTTAAGTTTGCCCTTTAGAGCTCTTTTCCTTTAAGTTAGCTAATTAAAGTAAAACTACAAACACAAACACACACAAACAAACAAAGAAAGCCCTATCCATAAGCAGTGTGAAACTCAAAGAAGTGAAAAGAAAATGCTAAGTCTCATTTACGATTTGAACCTAAGACCTCATAAATAATGGGCTGTTGTCACTGCCTCTGGGCCAGCAAGAGCTTGTAGGTAGTCAAGTGTTCAGTTTTCCCTTAAGAGCTTTAATCTTTCGGCTAGGAAATGCCAGCATACTGAAGGGGTTACATATTTATTGAAGATTTAGTAATATTTAATAAGATGATAAGTGGTAGCTAAGAGAAACAGGTTTTTGTCTTTTCTGAGATAATGCAATTTTGGTTAAAAATAAAGTGAAAACTGGGCATCATGTAATGCATTATTTTATTCTATTTTTGTTAACTAAACTCTATGAAGAAGTATAAATGTGCTTCAGAGATTCACCATAATGTTTTCTTCTGACTGTGTACCTAGAAATCCCACTGCATTGGGAACACTCGCAACTTTTAAATTCTTCCCTTTTCATGTAGAGCCTACAACCAAACAATCTTACTCTGTATGAGTCATTTTGTTCTTCATCTGGAAATAATTACCAGACATGTACAGCTGTTACCTGAGTTTTAAGAAGTTCTGACATCCTAAAAGAAAAATAACAGAAATATAGAAAAATTTATAAAACAATCATGTTTCAGCGTAGACATTCTTTGGAACTGCAGTCTCTTAGATAACTTGATTACAGCTCAGGGAATGATTCTGAGAATAAGCAGTATCTACTTGATTCTTCTGAAAAAATCAACAAGCAATTTCTGTCATGGAAGAATAACACCCACTCACTCACACTCACACACACACACACACACACACACACACACACACACACACACACACACACTCGCTCGCTCACTCACTCACTCGCACGCTCACTCACTCACTCACTCACACACACACACTCGTACATACATGCCACAAACATTTCAAAGCAAAAACAATTAAATATACACTCCATACAAGTCCATAGTCCTCGGTCCCTGCAATATGCATCAGAACGAAAAGGCAGTAAACTTTAATCACAAAACACTGTGCGAACTTTAGAGTACCACCCCGAGCAATAGAAAGCTACTATCTGTACCATAAACCATCATCATCAGCCCCCTTTTCCCATATTTTTCTACAGGGGGTCATGGTATCATGTTAACTGTCAACAACTCTCTCGATTCAGTGCAACACTTCTGCCATCTTCAACACTCATGCCTAAGTGTCACAGATCTTCCTTCACACAATCCATCCACCTCTTTGCTGGACATCTTCGCTTCCTCTTATCTTCTTCCTCTCTGTCCCAAATCTTCCTCACCAAATTGTCTTTTGCTTTTCTACATGTATCCAAACCAGCCTAATGTGTGCTCTCTGATCTTTTCTGCAATTGGATCTACTTTGGCTTCTGCTCTTATGCCCTCATTTCTTCATCTGTCCCACAGTGCTCTTATGTCCTCATTTCTTTGTCTATCCCACAGTGTTCATCCTACCACCCTTCTCAAGCAATTCAGTTCCATCACCTCTAGCTTCTTCAACTGTTCTGCCTTTACTGCCCAGGTTTCTGTACCATACAGTAGTACTGGTCACACCACTGTCTTGTACACCTTAAAGTTCAGCTTCTTTGGCATTGTTCTGTCATAGACTACACCTGACACTCTATACCAGTTGGCTACAGCCCCTCTGATTCTAACTTTGACATCTTCATTTAGACTTCCCTTCTCCTCAACCACCCCTCCCAGATACTTGAAGCTGTTTACCTGTTCAACTATCTGCCCTTCTATTTTTATTCTCAGCTTCTTCTGATTTCCCCAATTTGCTGCCATTATCACCATCTTATCTGTGCTTAGTTTCATCCCATGTGCCTTCAGTTTTGCATTCTATTCTTCTATCTAGTTCAGAGTCAGCCTGTAATGCCACATCATCTGCATACAGAAACTTTGTTGATCTGTCCCCTCTGACCTGTCTGCTAATATAGTCCATCACCAGTATGAGCAGCAGTGGGCTCAGAGCTGAAATGTGGTGTACACCCTCTCCTACTGGGAACTCCTCTGTGAGGCCGAACACTGTTCATACCTGAGTCACTGGGTCCTTGTACATAGTTTGCACTAATTCTACCAATGTTTCTGGGACTTCAAACCACCACAGTACTTCCCAGATCAGCTTTCTTGGGACCTTGTCATATGCTTTCTCCAAGTCTAGGAATGCCGACTTGGACTCTTTCCTAATCTCTAGCTTCTTTTTAACTGTCTGTCTCACTGCAAACATTGGGTCAGATGTACTGCATCCTGATCTGAAACCAAACTGCTCATCTCCCATCTTACTTTCTAATACTCTGTGTATCTGTTTATCAATCACCCTCTCCAGAACTTTCTAGCAATGTGACAGGAGTTTGACACCTCTGTCCTGCCCACAGTTGTTAATGTCCCCTTTGTTGTTATGCAGTGGCATGAATATGCTTATTCTCCAGTCATCTGGAATATGCCTTTCTCTCCACACTGCTATTAGTACCCTCAGGAGCCATTTCTCCCCTATATCACCCAGCATCTTTACCATCACTGTGTACGATAAACAAAGAAAGCTAATGTATTAATGAACTGGCAAGGATATGGGTATATTTTGTACCAAATTAGCTCAGGTACAGAGCTTGTCCTGTTGAATATATGACATCTGTTATGAAATCTTTTATTAGACCACAGTGAAACAAACTTAGACTACATTACAAAATATGAAAAATAAAACCTGCTGCACTCTTCCACTAGTGTTTTTTTTTTGCCCTCCATCGCAAAAGACAAAACTTCATAAAGTTACAAAGTTAGAAGACCAACTGTTTTCTTCAGCAGTTGGATACACAATTTGGAGTTATCAGCCCTTGGGGGGAGGGGCATTTTGTGCAATGTGGTATTTATGTATCCTACCGGTTGCATCAAGACAGATCCTGATAAATGGCTACAGCAAATTATGTCTGTTTGTTGCCTGCATAGTTACACTTCAGTCTAGCTCAAACCTCACCTGATTTTTATAGCTGTCAATTTTGATACCCGTTTGCACTGTGTTCATAGGTTCATAGTAGATACTAGGCTATTGGCCCTAGGGCCTATATAAGGCTAGCCACAAAGGTACCCTGGCTTTTGCCACCCAAGAAAATTATTTTCCTGTGCCCCTGTCGAGTAGAGCCACAGAGGTGATCCCCGGGGTGAATTTCCTATTTCCCATCCAATCATCAAGATTTTTGTTGAAGAGTGCTAATGAGAATCTTTGGTTGATATAGATAGGTAGTTTGTTCCAGAGTATGGGAAGTCTCTGGGACAGGAATCTATCCCTTCAGCATGTTCTGTTTATTGTGGTGACAAGGCTTAGGACCCTAGAGCATGTAGCTTGGAGGGATTGGCATTTCTTTTAAGTGGAGCATTTCCAACAGCTCTGGGTTTGACATAGCTTTGTATGTTAGGCAGAGATTGCCTCTGAGTAGGTGATATGTGATGGAGTAAAGCTGGAGTTTTTTTAGATGGTCTGCATAGGACATCTGTTTGAGGCTGGTAATCTTCTTTGTGAGGTATTGTGTTGTACTCTATAATGGGTCTAATGAGTGATGAGTAGAGGGGAACAATGACCCCTTTTTTGCTGGATGAGAATCTTTTTGTGGTGAGGTGTGTCATGTAGAAGGATTTCCTGACTACTGTGGTGATATGATTATCAAAGGAGAGACTGCTGTCCACCTGTGTCCCAAGGTCACTTATCACACTTTCGGTGTTAAGTAGACTACCACCTATGTGGTAGCTCATGGGTACAGAATTTTTACCAAAGGGGATGACAATGCACTTTTTGGCATTGAGCTTAAGGCCATGGCTTTAACACCAGGCATCTGTCTCAGTGAGGCCCTTTTGTAGGATGTCCACATCATTAGGAGTTTCAGTTATGACTCCTAGTTTGCAGTCATCTACAAACTTCATTAGCCAAAGACATTGTGTTAGCCTGTACTTTAGAAAAGTAGGTACCAAACAGGAGAGGATCCAGGACTGAACCCTGTGGTACTCCACTTGTCACTGGTCTGCGGTCGGATTTGGAGTCTGCTACTTTCACAGTGTGGGTTCTGTCAGTGAGCCAGTTTGCTACCCATCTTGTGACATAGGGATTTATACCTAGTTTATCTATAATTCCAGAGTGGCAGATGGTGTCAAAAGCCTTGGGGAGATCTAGATAGGCTATGTGAACCACCTTACCCTCGTCTACAGCTTTGGTGACTGCTTCAATGAAGTCTGTCAGGTTTAGGAGATATGATCTGCCTTTTACAAACCTGAACTAGGTGGAGTCCAGAGTTTGGAGATTACAAATGTCTTTGTTTATAAGTTCCATGATGATACGTTCCATGGTTTTGCATACCAGGCTCGTTAGGCTAATGGGACTGTAGTTCCCAGGGTCCATGGTGGCTTCCCCTTTGTGGAGTGGAATAACCATCACTGTGTGCCATTCAGTGGGCACAAAGCCTGAGGTGAGGCTATGATTGAACATGGTGCTTAAGTGGGGTGCCAGTTTATTCTGTAGTTCATGTAGAATGCAGACTGAGATGTTGTCAGGTCCCATGGATGCTGTGTTCTTGGATTTGGAGAGTGTGGTTTTTACCTGTGCAGCCGTGATTACAGGAAATTTGCATTCTTCTGGTATAGAGATGGGCGATTTAGGGGGTGAAAGGGGGGTAAGGTTAGCACTGAACCCATCTGCCAGGATGTTGGCAATATCAATTGGTTCTGTATATTTAGTGCCATTGTGCTGTATCTCAGAGCAGAACTGAGTGTTGTCATTGAGATTCTTGACATAGTTATAGAATGCTTTGTAGTTGTCTTTAGAATCAGTGGTGAGTTTGTTTTCGTAACTAGCTTTGGAGGATTTTATGAGGGATCACAGCTTCTTACTGAGGCTGACCAGGGAGTTCCTCCAATCATGGGATTTTACTCTTTTTTGCAACAGTTTCTTTCTTCTCTTGTAGAGTTTGTTTATGACAGTTGACCAGCAGATTGGCTTCCTTTTTTGGAGTATAGCATCTTGGTTCTATTAGGGATAGCACAATCCATGCACTCATGTAAGTGCTTATAAAGTGCATTTGTGTAGGATTCAGCAGTCGTACCTCTATTGTCTATCTGCATGGGTGACATGAAGTTTGCCACTTCTGTCTCAAGCAAGAAGTTTCCTTTGGAGAAATTTTTTACAGTGGTTTCCCTAATGGGGGTGGGGGTAGGATGTGGATGTCTAGGGTGATTAGCTTGTGGTCAGATCTGACTAACGAGGAATTGACCTGTGGTGTGGAACACTGGTCACCCATGTTGTTAATGACCAGGTCTAGGATATTGCTGCCCCTGGTGGGGGTGTGGATAAGTTGATCCAAAGCATTGGAATTTATGAATTCCAGAAAACGTTGAGCAAAAGAGTTGGTACATGAGTAGTTTTCCCAGTTAATGGTGGGTAGTTGAAACTGCCCATTATTAGGGTGTTGGCTTGTACCCTAATATTTCAAGAAATGAGGAGTGGGAATCCGTGGCAATCCTAGGCCATGGTGGAGGATCTGTAGCAAGCTACAATATGTTTTGCAGTTTTTCCCGGAGTTAGTTGCACTTGGATAACCTCGGATGCATTATGCTGAGCAGCTTGCCTTTGGTGTTTCTGTCCAGGTTAGTTGGCCAAAAGGTGTGGTATGAATTATAGCCTGGTAATGCAGGGGTGCTCTCTGGAGCCTTGAACCAGGTCTCTGTCACTGCACAGATGTCGATGTTCTCCATTTTACAGAGTGCCTCGAGTGAATGTATTTTGAGGTTTAGACTTCTAGCATTGAGTAGCATTGCCCTCGGATTTTGCTTGCTTGTACCTGTTATGGTGGTGAATTTGACATTTGAACCTTGCCTAAAAAAGGCACTATACAAATAGCAAGAGCCTTAGCCAGTATCAAGAATCCCAAGGGCAACAGGTGCAGGTCATCTCTGGCAAAGCATCGTGGTCTGTCGATCATGTCATCCCCAAGGAGACCAATACTGGATCCCCTTAGAATGACACCAGAAGCATAGCCAATCATTGAAGTCAGACATTTTGTCCTTGTACTGTGGTATAATTCTGGGTGATGGCAGGATGCTACTCAGGGCTGGGGTCATACCTGCCTGGGCTACAAGATCAGAGAGCTCCTCCATGTCTCTTTTTATGTAGTCCAGGGAGGTATGTCTCAGGTCATTCACACCAACATGGACAATAACAGAGTCATATTTGTACTTGTTGTTGAGTGACCTGATTGCATGCATTATGTGGCAGATCCTGACACCCAACAGGCAGCTGCCAGTAACTTTCTCCTCCTTTATCCTAATGAGTGGAACATCAGTGTGCCTGACTATAGAGTCAACTATGACTAGAGTGTTGGGTACGTTGTTATGTCTTATGGGCTGTGTTTGAGTGGCACACTGAGTTTGTGGGCTATGTTTTATTTGGGTTGTGTTGGGGTTGTGGAGGTAGCTTGTGCTTCTGCTTTGGTGGTCTCTGTTGCTTGAGCAGATTTTTATTGAGAGCCTCCGTGAATGTAGGTGTGTGTTTTGTGTTTCTATGTGGCTTTTTTGGTGGTGTAGATTTTAAGGAACTATGTGATGAGTGTGGTGTGGTGCAGGTGCTTACCTTCTCATCTTGACTGTCTAGTCCAGTCTTGGATGAAGAGAGCTTTGCTTCCAGTTTGGCTATAAAGTGCATCTCCCACAGGTTGTATTGTTGGGTGGTAGGAGGAGAGGATTGTCTGTGTACATGAGGCAATTGCTGCTTTGCCCCAAGATGCCCAGATTCATCAGGTAGACAGGAGAAAACACCGGGAGCTGACCCTTAAACATGCCTGGATAGGTGTTATTTATTAAGTATTAAAAACTGTTTTCCTCTTGACAAGTGAGTAAAGTGGAGTGCTGTAGTAATTTGTAGCTTATTTAATGCTTACAACAAGTTCTGAACAAGTGCTGAGCTCAAAGAAACAGATTTGAGTGCTAAAACTAAAAACTGTCTAGTTCTAAGGGAAAATTTGAAGAGCAGACTTTATGGCACCGGGAATAGTTTAACCCTAGCTAAGCGGCGATGCATAAAGTATATTTTGTTTTAATATAACAGTAGTAAATGAGCAAACTGATTTAAACAAATTAACCAATAAAAAGCTAAAAACTTAGCCCCGTTCCACCAGTCTTTGATCAGACAAGTTCTAACTGCACACTCCTGCCACTAGGGTGCAGGGAAGCCTTCTCAAAAAAAAAGATGGTCTGGATTAGTGCTCAAGTCATACAACCAAAGCTAGATTCAGCAGGTCTGAATTTAGTCAATGCTACAGCAAACAAGGCGTACCAATTTCAGAAAGAAAAAGTTCAAATAAGCAGGCACAATAAGCCTTTAACCAGAAACTCCCAGCTCAGAAAGGCAGAATCTACCCTCTCCTTCCACAGGAGTGCAGACCATACCTTCTTAATGTAAAATAACTGTCCCAAAGCCCAAGTGCTTAAACCAGAACTAATACACTTTTAGAATAACAGACACTTAGCCTTCAATCAGCAACTCCCAACTTAGAAGGATGCACGCTACCTGTCCTGCCACAACAGTGCAGACCACAAACCTTCTTAATGTAAAACAACTGGTCTGAAGCCCAAGTGCTTCAACCAAAGGCTTAGAATAACAGTTACAATTTAATCAGGCTACTAAGAAGCAGTAATAAATGTAGCAGAATAAATGCAATTAAGTACTTTTAAGAGCAAGCAGCAAAAGCAAAATAAAGTAATAAAGTAGGAAGAAACACAAATACAGTAAAAGCAGATAAATAAAGTGCAATTTTTTATATATAACAATAGAAAATGAGCAAACTGATTTAAACAAATTACCCAATTAACTAGTAAAAAAGCTCAAAACTGAGCCCCGTTCCTGCAGTTTTCAATCAGACAAGTTCTAACTGCACACTCCTGCCACTAGAGTGCAGGGGAATCTTCTCCAAAAAAGATGGCCTGAATTAGTGCTCAATTTATACAAACGAAGCTAGATTCAGGATGTCTGAATCTAGTCTGTGCTACAGCAAACAAGGCACACTCATTTCAGAAATAAACAGTTCAAATAAGCAGGCACAATAAGCCTTTATCCAGAAATTCCCAGCTCAGAAGGGCAAAATCCAGCCTCTCCTCCCACAAGAGTGCAGACCACAAACCTTCTTAATGAAAAATAACTGGCCTGAAGCCCAAGTGCTTTAACCAGAACTAATACACTTTTAGAATAACAGACACTGAGCCTTCAATCAGCAATTCCCAACTTAGATGGATGTAAGTTACCTGTCCTGCCACAACAGTGCAGACCACAAACCTTCATAATGTAAAACAACTGGTCTGGAGCCCAAGTGCTTAAACCAAAAAGCTTAGAATAACAGTTTCAGTTTAATCAGGCTACTACCAAACAGTAATAAATGGAGCAGAGTAAATACACTTGAGTACTTTTAAGAAGATGCAAAAGCAAAATAAAGTGCATTTTTAAGTAAAGTGCAAGGAGAGAGGAAGAAGGAGCAGAAGAAAAATTCAAGGTTACGAACCTAAGTGGGTTTGCCTTCTCAAATGTTCTCTCTGTATTAAGTAAAGTGAACACCAGGTTGGGAGGGGTGTCCCAGATCAAATTTACAGTAGGGGCGGTCAACTGCAAAGCCACCAACTATAACACCACAACAAGAATAGGGTGGGGGAGTGGAAAAAACAGTCTCAGGACAGATGAGAAACAGAAAACAATGCCAGAAAGTATATAAAATAATTCAGTCAAGCAAAATGAAGACAATGCAGAACTCTCAAAGGTTAAAATGCCAAGAAATATACTTATCAAGCAGCAATATATTTCCAGATTGTTTGAGAATCACACACCAGCCAGAAGACCAGGAGTTTCCAACAGTGTATGCAGGAATTTACAAACAGAAACTATTTTTAAATCAGCAAGCCTTGAAGCAATCAGATAACACAAAAGCTGTTAGACCAGTTTTATAAACTTCACCACAGGAATAGGGGGAAGCAATTTCAGGACAGATGAGAATCAGAAAACAATGCCAGAGAAATATATAAAATAATTCAGTCAAGCAAAATTAAGACAATGCATAACTCTGGAAGGTTAAAATACCAAGAAATATACTTATCAATCAGCGATATATTTCCAGACTGTTTGAGAATCACACACCAGCCAGAACACCAGGAGTTTCTAACAGTGTTAATAATATATTTATTAGTTTAGCCTAATAACTTTGTTTCCCTGCTATATTCCCATGAGTCATATGAGTCTTGGGACCCAATATTGCCTTGTCTGATTTTACAGACACTGGTTGTCAGAGATGATTCTTTTAACCCTTATAGAGATCGAGACAATTAGCTCTCTAACATTTCTATATATATATCTCTGTCTGTATCTATCTGTCTAGTTGTCTATATATACACATTGCATTTTATTCTAATTTTGATAATCCTGGTATGTCTGCTATTCTTTCATGTGTTGACCTAGTTGGTTCTGTTTATTTAGGGTGGCACAGTGGTGCAGCGGTAGCGTTGTTGCCTCACAGCAATAGGTTCTCCAGTTTGATTCTCAGCTGGGATACCTTCTTTGCAGAGTCTGCATGTCCTCCCTGCATTCATGAGGGTTTTCTCTGGATGCTCCAGTTTCCTACCACTATACAAAGACATGCATCTGGGGTATTTCTCCCCAGGCCTCTACTGACAATTGGCTTCATTCCAAGTCGGACTTTCCCAGTAAACAAATATAAAATAAAATAAATAAAAAATTCTGCAGTGACAGTAAAAGCTGTATCATCTACTGATTTACAGTGTGGCAAATTGATTGGCTGTTTAGAAGTCTGTTTGCTAAGCTTACTTGATTTGTGTTAGTGTTCTTAGATCATACTGTTTAATGAGTATTTTAAGTTGGACTAAGAATGATACTTTCATGTTTGCCTTACCTGTTTTATCTGCTGAATTTTGAAATGTACGATATTATTGCCAATGTTTCTGTGGTCCTACTTAACTAATGATTATGTCTTGCCCACACAGAGAGTTCTGCAGCTGACCCATTAGAAAATATTTTATGCTCATTCATCTGTGTAATGCAACTAATGTTAGGGTACAGGCAAAAAGTCCTTGATTTGGTTTGCTTTATTATCCAACAATATCTAAGTCCTATTGAGAGAGTAGTCTAATACTGAATTTCTTTATGCTTTTTATTTAGTTGGCACATTTTTACATGAAGTTATTTCAGTTTGTGACATTATATTGGTATTACTAGACAATTTTTTATTATAAACAATATTATTTTTCTACAAAACACAAATCCAAAAGCAGCTGAGGATGAAGCTCTCCCAAAAAAGCAAAATGAAATAACAAAAGTCTAAAATGGGAGTAAACAAACACAGCTTTCTTGATAATAAATAAACGACAAAACTTGTATTCATCTACAAACTAGTGAGCACTTTTGTGCCTCTTGAGGCATGAAAGTGTTCACTAGTTTGTACCTGAATAAAAGTTTTGCTTTTTATTTGACTTTTTTTTATTATTATTTTTCTGTCTACATGACCTCCTTTAAAATTTGCTTGCTTTGTGCCCATAAACAAAGATTATATATATATATATATATATATATATATATATATATATATATATATATATATATATACTATTCTTATAGAGGATGTCATACTTTAACATATCAGCAGATGTGTGAGGTGGTGAGGGGCTATGACCTTTTGGTGAGGTTGTTTTAGTTCCTAACTACCACCCTGAGATGAAACTTCATGTGAGTTGATAAATGATTGCTAAAATGGAACAAATTATGGAGATCTGGACTCCAAATATCCTTTTCAGAAAACATTATCCTAATGCCATGCCCTGCTGCAACAACTCTAATATCATTCTGATATGCTGAGCAGTGTTGAACTTGGTTTTATGGAGCCCTGGCTGGATGAAAATTGTGGTCCTCATGATCTCTGTGCCCCTAGAATTCCATATTAGTTAGCACCCCAGGTTGAATAGCATTGGAGTGAGGTTGAGATTTTGTTTAACTTTTCGTTTCAAGTTTCCAGTGTTGAAAATGGGGCTATTGACTCTTTTGGTTATGTAATGGAAGGAGGTATAAGCTGGGTTTCTTCCCATTTATCTTCAGCTTGGTAATGTTGAGACATTCCATCAAGAGATTACCTTATCTTACAGCTGGGGATTTCAAACTGCTACTAATGGGTGATTTCACTATATGGTTGATAAATCTGTGACTCTAACAAAATAATTCCTCTGTATCATGGGAGAAGTTTTCAGTTTACTCAGGTGACTACTTTATTTAGCTACCATTCTGGACATATTCATAAATTGGAGTTCCAGCCTGGTGTTGTCACATCTGACTTGGGGGCTGAAACTGTCTCATGATCTGCCTATACCATCTTGCTTAGTTTGCAGTCGCTTTATCCCTGTTGTAGTAATGTGATGTTGCAGTGGTAGAATGCAGGAATTTTCATGCTCTAACTGTTAATTGCTTTGCTCCTATCTACCACCATTCCTTTCTATGCCCACTGCAGGATAACGTTGTCACCTCACAACTAAAGGTTCTCCTGTTCTATTCTCAGCTGGGGTACCTTCTCTGTGGAGTTTGCATCTCCTCCCTGCATTCGTGTGGGTTTCCTAGAGATGCTACAGGTTCCTTCCACATTACAAAGACATGTGTCTGGAGCATTTCTCCCTGGGCCTCTGTTGACATTTTTCACATTCTAAGTCGGACTTTCCCAGTAAACAAATGTTAAATAAATTGTTTATATTTGTTATTTAAGTTATGCACCTTGTTGATTTCATTTTGTGTAAGTCCAGGTTTGTTGTTTAGCACTTAAGGAAGTTTTGTTAGAATGACCAGTGACATAGTGTTGGGAAATAAGCCAACAGGAGGTGCATACCTTTTGGATCAGCACTTACTGCAAATGCAATATCGCTGTCATACCAGCACACTGTGCACACAAATCATTTTAGCAACAATAAGCATAGATTAATTGAGAATGAAACTGAAGTAATTGTTGACATAAACTCATACCTGTGATATAACCACAGTTTCTTAGGTGTAAAACCAGGTGTTTTAAGTTGATTAGGAAAAATTACTTGTTGGATCACTTGTCAAGTCAAGCAAAGCAGTTGAATGCTGATAATATTATAATGCATGATACAAGGAGGAGTGGCTGCAGCAATGAAAACGTGGAAGGAAAATGTACATTCATTGTTTTGATGATGTCTTTATGGTTAGTGCATATTCAACATTTAAAACACTGAATGTACAAGAATAGGATGTCCATTTATACAACCATTTTGCATTGATATAATCAAATGTGTATATCACTTTTATCTTATATGAGTAATAGTTCATTCATAAATACAGGTGGACAAAATAAAATATGAAAAGGCACAGAAGCATTTACATATTTTATTACATAAAGATTTTAGATTGTGTTGTTGTTGTTGTTTGTCTTTCGGCTTTAGGATGGTAGGAAGGCATAGTTCTGAAACTGCAAGTTTCTACTGTGCGCATCACAAATTCACTGAGAAAAAACTTAGTGCCTCCTTAGTAGATAACCAGTTTTGGCTATAGCAGCAATTTATAAGAAGTAAGTAAAATAATTAACACATACTTAATAAAACTGGTATTGCAATTAGATTTATCTATATAAATGATTCTTGGCATTTTTTTTTTTTGGCAAAAAAAGAAATCTGTCAGGAAGCATGCTAATTACCTTTACCTGTTAATAGTCTATGTAACATTACAAATCAAAAGTTTAGTATTAAAGCCTTACATAATTTATAGTCAGGGGTCCTATGTGTTGAGATAACTACTTTCTGCCTTCAGAATAACTACTTGTTATTTGATAATGTACTTCACTATTGCTTCAGCCTATTATAATGTGATGATGGCCTTATTTGAATGAAAATGTGTGTATCATAGAGGATTTATGAAGAAACACATCCTGTATTATTATAGATACATTGAGACCATGCCTCCCAACCACTTAGCACAAGAAATCGAGACAGTATCAAAAATAATGGGGGGATGGCAAAGGCCCAAAAATAGGGGCAATTTTTAAATATTGTCAATAGAAACATAGAAAGTTGCTAGAATAAAAGGTTTTGTGTTACTGTGGATTTTATGAATGATGTGAAGTCTAAAACTTAAATGACTGACTGTCATTGTTTAGAGAAATCAGTCATCAGTGATTTCCCAGAAAAGCATACGTTTTATGAAGATCAGACCAAAAATCAAAGCAATGTTCATAGGTTAGTACTAGGTTAAGTGCCCTTGTGGGCCATTTTAAGCCTAGCCAATTACCCTATGTCAGAATCAAACCCTACACCTTGTGTTTGTAAGGCAGACACCTTAACCATTATACCAACATCCTACCCCCTTTTGGTTTTTCCCGGTTAGGGATCGCCACAGCAGATCACCGGTCCACTAATGATTGGCAGTGTTTTTTACGGTGCCAAGTTGCCAGCCCAATGCCCAACCTTCATGGAAGGCACACACACATGTACACGCACCTACCTGCATGTCTTTAAAGTTTTTGCAGCCGCAGGGAGGACATGCAGACTCCGCACAGAAGGAGCTCCATCTGAGAATCAAACTGAAGAATCTCTTGCTGTGAGGCAATAACGCTAACCGCTGTACCACCACGGAAAATATGAGGTAAAAATATGCACATTCTGCAAAAATCGGGACTTTTGAGAACTGTGATTGACAGTCTTGCATTTCATTATTTGCAATGGACGAATTTCTGAATTCAACAATTTTATTTTGGAACTTACTAATAATAGGTCCTGCCTCACATATACTTCTGAAATAGAGACCAAACCTGCTAACTTTGCAAATATTTATTTGTTAGATGAGCCAGGGAAGCCAGCTGCTAGCCTGTATTGTTTACATGACAAGTGCCACCCACCCAGTACAAATGTTTTTCTCTCTACCTTATAGTTAACTTTTTTATGCCTATAGAACATGAGCTTATAGAGAAGACTTTCCCATGAAGTCCAGAATATAATAATTATATTTCATAATAAGGGTGTATGCAAACATTTCTATAATGACAGCTTATTCAAACATGGCAGCAAAGTGTAAAAACCAAATGCTATTGCAAAATTCCAGCTGTGAAATTATGAACACTGCTTGGTCTAAAATGAAATAGTAAATAGTAAAATAGTAGTAATAGAATTCTACTGCATTCTGTAAGCTGCCATCATGTCCTGGCATCACCATTATTGCCAGTTGTTAAAAAGCATAGAAAATTGTTATATAAGGTCCTTTGCTACTTAAAATCTGATGTGATATTTTTGTTTCATTATAATCATAGAAAAGGCTTGGTGTTGCATTAGCCCATAGTGATTTCATTTACCATATGGATACTTTCATTAATGTAGCTCTGTTTGCAGCCATATCTGGAAAAGGTTTAAAACGTAGCTGGTTTATTTCACTCTACCTCCATTAAAGGAGGAGAACGGAAAGTCTAATAACCAATTATTTTGCAGAATTCCATGTAGTTTGTGAAGACTCTTGTTCAGCCACAGTATTAATACTGATACATACAGCTAGGCTAGGTGTGAGTGGCGATGTGTGTGTGTGTGTGTGTGTGTGTGTGTGTGTGTGTGTGTGTGTGTGTGTGTGTGTGTGTGTGTGTGTGTGTGTGTGGAGGTGGGGGGATGGGGAGGACACCACCAACAACTGTTTATGAAAGTTAAAGGATCTTGAAGTTCAGTACTTTAAGAACCCATTGAATATAATTGAAAGAAGCTAATTGTGTTTTTCTTTGGTGTTCTTTATGTTATCAACTGTTTGAAATCCATATAAATCTCTGGTCAGCTAGGAGGTGACATATTATTCCCCAAGGTCATACATGCATACATGTAATGAATTCATTAATATTTAAATATATCATTGCTACCTCAACGACATCTTATATATTCTTTACCTCTTCAAAACTTTCACAGTAACACTCTTATCTATGCAATCGTGTTAACCACATAGATGGACCTTGCCAATTTGTCTATTGTCTCATGAAATTTTGTAGCTAAAGTTTTTATATATGGGTTACAACTGAATTGTACTAGGGGTTTCCAGTAGCTATAGTCACCTGGACTTTATCAAGGCCTTTGCTAGGTCCCACACAGGAGGCTGGCAAGAAAACTGCAGGAGTTTATAGCAGGACTAAGTATGAAGAACTAGATAAGTGCAAGGTGAATGGCAGATCACAGGTGGCTGTACAGGATGGACAATGTCAGGATTAGAAAAGAGACTATTGGACACCACATGGATATGTCATTGTTCCATGATTCTTCACTATGATTGCCTCTGGCATATTTGATGGGAATAGAAAACAAGATCAACCTATTTGTTACAGACAAAAATATAGCTGCAACAGTCAAGGATGGAGGAATGTTTTGTAAAGGCAAAATGTGTGGTCAGAAAAGTGACAAGTGAGGTATCACTTAGGAAGAGTGAAAGTGATGCACGAGACCAGGAAAATGATCAGGAGATGTTGATCACAGCTGGATTGGACCACTAGGAGTTGGTGGACGGAGACAGGGGGCAGTGGCTGTAACAAATATTATGCAAGAGAATATATTCAGGGAGCTATCAGAAGAAAAAATGTCAAGATTCCACTCAAAAGGGTATAGGTCAGACTGTGCCTTGAGTACTATGTGCAGTTCTGGAGGCCATAGATGTAAAGGAAGATCAATGTGATTGAAAGAGTAGAGAAACTTCCAGAATGATCCATAAGATAGAAAAAAGAAGAGTATGACTAAAAGCTAGATGAACTAGAGCTAGAACTGCATAAGGACCTTCATAAATAAACCTGCACATCTTGCAGAAACCACATTTCCACATAGTGTTATGACCTTTGGGTATTTCCCCCCCTGAACCTAACTCGAAAATAATCCTGCTATTTTTCCCCTTTGGAAACCTTTGCAGGTTTATTTACGAAGATCCTTATGCAATTGTCCACAATTTTGAGAGAACTATACCATGCCCAGGTAAGCATAATTGTAGCACCATCTGCATTGTCTACATGGCATCTCCTGTAATCCATTTATGTGGGGAAAACTATTGGAAAATTAAAGGATAGAATATGTGAGCACATCTATGATATCAGAAGAAAGAAAAACACTAATGCCCGTTATAGGCATACCATCATATGTCCAATTTATAAGAAGTTTTTATTCTTTATAGATAGAGTGATGGTAATACATTTAAATGGGGATTCTGAGATTTTACTTGAGTCTAAGGAACTCATCTGGCAGGTGAGGCTCAATGTCTCAATTGCTCCAGGTATCAATAACAGAGTGCCCCTTTCCAGTGTTTTAAACATAAAAGCAGCAACAATTTGAATTTTGTTGATTAGTTTTTAATTATCTATAATTTTTTCTATTTATGCAGTTTTGTATTTAGTGAAATTGTTTTTAACAGTTTGTTTTCAGCAATGTGGTTGGGGTGAAATGAAATTCAGTGAAATGAAATTCAATGAAACAAAGTAGATCCATATATATATATGTGTGTATGTGTAACACTTGTTTTTTTAAGATGAAAGCACTCACTTTTTGTTTTTAACTTCATTACATGTGTGATGCGTATGATGGTGGGGTCCAGAGCAGCTGGGACGGTAATGGTGATGGTGGTGGAATGCATTCCGTCGAGTAGTCTAGGGACTCAGCACTATTGATTATTGACAGCTGGGACGGTAATGGTGATGGTGATGGAATGCATTCCGTCGAGTAGTCTAGGGACTCAGCACTATTGATTATTGGCAGCTGGGACGGTAATGGTGATGGTGGTGGAATGCATTCCGTGGAGTAGTCTAGGGACTCAGCACTATTGATTATTGGCAGCTGGGATGGTAATGGTGATGGAATGCATTCCGTCGAGTAGTCTAGGGACTCAACACTATTGATTATTGGCAGCTGGGACGGTAATGGTGATGGTGGTGGAATGCATTCCGTCGAGTAGTCTAGGGACTCAGCACTATTGATTATTGGAAGTTCATATGCTTCTGTCTATGTTGGTCTTTCCCTGGTTGTTGGTGTTCTCTTGTCATGAGTTGCTTGGAGACTTTGGGGATAGGCAGAGTTTGTTTTGCATGTGGTCGGCCATACTTTTCCTCATTTTGTCATTTGGACTTGTGATGTGGAGATTACTTGGCATCACAGATTGCTGTTTTGAGGCATGGGGGGGCCATGACTTTGGTTGTGCAGCTTGGTCCACTTGTCAGTTGGTTACTTTGCAGCCATTTGTTCTGTGGTGGTGTGTGTGGTTTTGTGAGGAGAGGATTGACTGGTTCATTGGTGGGAGTGAGACAGATGAATGAGTAGTTGAGGCTTGGAGTGGTCCCTGTCTTATGTGCATGGTACAAAGTTGGGGGGCTGCTGGGAAATAACAGGCCTTTCCTACACATGCACAGTGAGGCTTCAATGGTCACAAAGGGTTTGGAGTACTTTCAAAGTGATATAGGCACGCTAACCACCTTTTACTGCATGGATGCTTAGTAAAGCATAGAAAGTTATACACACAAAAAAAAAATAAAATAAAAATAAATATAGCTACAGGTAAATGATTATACATCACAAACGGGGGGAAAAAGGAAAAGAAAATATACAGTGTGGCAAACTATACCTCTCAAATGAGGATGGTATATTAGTTATGGTGTTATGATCTTTACCATGTAGATACAAGGCACAGAGTTTAATTATGCTTTTGCAGCACAGAGTTTTGTGGAGTCTGGATGTAGTTTCATGCTCTCACTTGGGGTGCTGGTATAATGGTTAAGGTGTTTACCTTGCAGAGACAATGTAGTGGGTTTGATTCTCACATTCTGGGACTGCTCCTTTTTATTAAGCCATGTACACCTTTTCTTTGGATTTTGGTAATGCCATGAGACATAGTGACAGACGTTGGTTGAAACAGTGAAGAAATGCAAGCTAGCCCCAGTTCACTCAGTTAGATGGCTAAATCTCTGTAGGACTTTGGAGTTGTGGACATTATGCCCTTAAGGGAGTTCATAATAAGGCAAGATCTGTTATTTTATTAACTTTCTAAGTTTGGGACCAAGGTTGGAAATTGTATCTAATTTGGGTCATTGTCTCACTTTTATTTATGGATTTGTCCAGAGTTCTGGTTCTAAGACATTGGGTGGATTGCATTAAGAGGTGGCTGGAGGGTGCAGATAGGAACTCTCATGTACCATTGCTCTTAAAGTTTGGGGAGTGTTTGTGTGTCAGGAGTGGGGTCAGCAGGCAGTTTCCGGATGGTGTGGGGTCAGAGGTTTCATAGCATATCATTATTTAGCTGACTGTTCTCACATTTTTTCTTCTACCTGCACTCTTAATGTGCCTCTCCTTTGTTGCAGATGACAACTATGCAGAATTTACAGCAGTAATGGGTGGCCATTGTGACGCAGGTAGAGGAGCTTTTCCAGGAGGTGCCTAATGCTGAATCTAGGATGCATATGATGTGGGTGAGCCTGTCAAAACAGATGCGAGGTTCTGCGTCAAAGACCAGGTTGGTTGCTCATGGGAAGCAGGCACAGCAGTCAAGAGATTTGGTTGCACTGGCAGTTGGAGTGTCTCAGGATGGTGCAAAAGGTAATGATATCCTCTTGGGAGTCCCATTAGGTAGGGCAGGTTTGGAGTGTGTGGGGAATGATTGTAGGATAGGTAGGGATGAGGTCTATCAGGGGCTAGATGAAGCTGGAGGGTCCATGGGGATATGCAGCAGTGTCAAGAAATGGGACAGAGTGAAGCAATCAATGGGAAGGATAATATAGGGTTGTCTGTGTACAGCTTAGAGTCATCCATGGGTGAAGATCGGTTTATGAAGTTGGATCAGATTTTGGCCTATGTCTGGGTGATTGGTTAGCTATGCAGGCTTAGGGGCAAGGAAGAGGGACAGTTTTCCTAACCCCTCACATTCCATCTTCAGTTAAGGAAAAAATTTGGAGTGGGAGTGTATGTTGATGTCACTGAATTAATTGATGTGGAAGGGGTGCAGTGACTGGTGAAATCAAAGATGGTGAATAGCAAGGACCTTTTGGCAGCTTTATTCGTGTTGGGGAGGGGAAGAGTAGGTAGGGTGCGGCCTATGATATGAGACAACTGGGTGGTATGTTTCATCTACTACATGGCAGTCTGGCTGGAGAAGGATACTTCTTTGGCTTTGCCACTCGACTTACTTTCTTAAATTTGGGAGGCTCAGTGTTTGCACTTGGAGATCGCTTGGTTATGGTATGATCAGAGGTTTCAGAAGTGGAAAGTAGTTGATCACTTTCTCCTCTGGGATGTTAGACATCCAGACATATGACTGGCTACTATGATGGATAGCTTTGGGGTGGTTAGTAGAGGAGGAGGAAAGGTATGGGGAGAAGAGGGGAAGTATGTTCAGCTTTTAATGTGGAATATTGTTCATGGGTAGGGTGTAAATTCTTTGATTGTTCAAAGTGTGCGAGTAGCAGTACTGAGATGCAGTGTGGTCGGTTGGAGGTTAATTTGGTGATTCCAGCTTTGCTTTCAACTGACGGGGGTGTTTTCCCTTCTTCTTCCCAGAGGTTTCAGAATCTCTGAGGTAGGGGAATTTTCAAAGGTTGCAGTGAGGTGGGTCCTTTAAGGGAGCAAGGAGATGGCCAGGGGATGCATTCTCCCATTAAGGTGGAAGTATTGTGGCATATATGCCAGCAATTTCCACATTCTTCTCTTAAAGAAGAAAAAGTTGAGGGTTTTTCTCAAGGGTTTTCTATTAAAATCAAGGGTGGTGGGAAATGAGATAGTCTGTAAAAATTTATGATCTGTATGGAGAAATGAGGATATATTGGAGGGTTTCATAGAGAAGGAATGACAGGTGGGTATGTTGTTGGGTCCTTTTGATAACCTCCCCTTTGAGAGTTTTAAAGTTTCACCATTGGGTTTGGTTCTTAAGAAGGTGGCCAGTGAGTTCATGCTGATTCACCATTTGTAGTACCCAGAAGGGAGCTCTGTTAATGACTTCATTTCATCTAGGATGCCAAGATAAATTATGTGTCTTTGGATGATACTGTGAAGGTTATTTGGGGGTTTAGTGGTTAGTGAAAGTGGACATTGAATCCACCTTTCACCTTTTACTGGTATGGGAGAAGAAGTGGCAATTAATAGGCATGGTGGTTGTGAACCAATTTTACTTAAGGTTATGGTAATGGAATGCTTGGTAGCTTGTTCTACTTTCGAGAAATTTAGCAGTGTACTTCATTGGGTTTGGCAGCAGCAGATGGATACGCAGAGAGTGGTGCATTAATTGAATGATTTCTTGATAGGAGGTAAGGGAGTTGAGGGAATATTTGAAGCTTAGCAAGAGTTTTTGGGGATGTGTGATGAGTTGGAGGTCCCATTGGCTAGGCAAAAGTCGTAAGACCCAGCTAAGACATTGGATTTCTTGGGTTTATTGGTGGATGCAGAATGTAAGTTGTTTTGCTTGCTAGCTGATAAGATAGCTCGATTGAAGGAGAAGATTGGGTGGGTGGTGTGCAAGGATAAGCTGCGGATTTAGGAGGTTATGAAGCCTTTAGGGCTTCTGAATTATGCATGTTGGGCAGTTGATCCAGGGCATACATTTTGTAGTTCAGTGGCCTTTTTAGTAAAATGAGGGAAGAGCAAATATCATTGGGTCAGGGTTAACAAGTTGGTGCAGGCTGGTTTGGCACTTTGGTTGTCATTTTTGGAGCAGTATAATGGTGTCTCTTTTTGGCAGATGAATTGGTTTGTTCAAGAGGAAATGCAATTATTCTTGGATGCAGGGTTGGGTATTGGAATGGGTAAGTTTTTTGGATGGGAAAGGATTGCAGCTTGTCTAATGGACTGGAAGGATGAATGGAAAAGGGAAGTTGCCTTTTTGGAGTTAATGCTAGTCTGGGTTGTGTCAGTAGTTTGGCAAGAGTGTTTGTGGGGTAAGAGGGTAATTTTTAATTTGGATAATATGGCAGTGGTGCGAGTTTTGCAAGCAAAGATTGTGAGATCTGAATTGTTGTTGTTGCTTTTATGTAATTTAGTTTTGCAAAATTTAATACGTTTTTCATTCACAGGTGTGCATGTAGCAGGGGTTAGGAAATAGACTGTTTGCCTTGATTCCAGTTTTCCAGGTTCTTACAGTTGGCCCCAGGGGTGGAGAAGGTACCAATGGTGTTACCAGACAAGGTGTGGCATCTTGGGTTGACATAACTAGGAGGTTGGTGCAGCAATCTTGGGCAGCATCTACCTGCAGACCTTATGGCAGGGCATTATGTCATTTTGATAAATTTATTTTGCAGTTGCCTGAGGATGAAGGGGTTTGATCAGAAGAACTATTATTGAGATATTTGTCTCGGGCTTGGGGGCAGGGTAAGGCAGTGCATTCAGTTAAGGTGGACTTGGTATCAATTAGTATATTTGCACAGGTTGCTGGGATGCTTGATTTTCTAAAGTCTTGGATAGTGGGGTGTATGTTGAGAGGATGGGGTAGAGTGGTTGGAGTGAATATGGATATGCACTGGACATTGACAAGACTGGTTTTGAAAGTTTTATTGAAGGGTTTAGCTGTAGTGATAGGTGAGTCTGTGGATTATGTTTTGTGGGTTACTTTGTGTTTATGGATATATTTTGGGGCATTTCAGGTGTCAGAGCTGTTAGGGTCAATAGTTTGGAGAGATGTTATGGTTTTTCCAGGGTCACTGCATATTTGGTTGCATAGGTCTAAAATGGATCAGTTAGGGAAGGACACTCATATAGTTCTTAGTAAAGATAGGAATGAGGGGCTTTGTCTTGTAGGTTGGGCTGCAGAATTGATGCATACTCATGTGGGAAGCCCTCAGAGTTTGCTTTTTTCAGTTGAGAAGGGGTAAAATGGTACCTGGTAATCAGTTTGTACATGTAATAAGAAGAGTCCTGCAATGTATGGGTTTCCAGGTGAGAGGTTCTCCACTCATTCTTTTTGTATTGGTAGGGCTTTGGATTTGACAAGGGAAGGCAGATCCATTGAGGTCCTCTGGAGAGTGGGACGGTGGTCTTCCAATGCCTTTTTCCCTTATATTAGGTAATGGAATCAGTTGATAGTTAATACATATTTTTTTTGTGTGTGCCTTTCAGGAAAGGAGATTATCATCTTGGGCTTGGGTGGTAAAGAGGGCAAAATTTAGGATGGATGGAAAGGACTTGGGTTTGCGTCGATTGGGGTAGACAGTTAGTTGGCATGGGATTAAAGGTCTTAAGTGGACTCAGTTTATGGATGAAATTGAAGTGATACAGTTACAGATGGGGCATCCTCGAATAGTGGTGATACATTTGGCTAGTAATGATTTGGGAATAATTCCTAAGAAGCAGTTAGTGGATATGATAAGGGAGGATCTGGTTATGTTACAGACATTATATCCAGGCATGTGCATTGTATGGTTGGAGATAGTACTGCATTTGTGTTTGAAGAATGCTGCTAGTTTTAAGGCTTTGTAGCTCGCATGGAGGTTTATTAACTATAGGCTGGCACATCAGTTGGGGGCATTGAGTATTTTTACAATAGACCATAGGGATTTTGATGGCAGGGATCTAGTTTGGTTTAGATGAGATGTGGTGCACTTGAATGAGTTTGAGTTAGATTTGTTTAATGTACATTTATGTTTATTTTTAGAAGGTTTGGTGAAAGTTCTTTTGTAAGACAGGGGAACAGCCTGTGGTCAGACTGACTGACAGAGAAGTGGAGCAGGCTTGTCTCTCTCCTGTTCCCCCTCTTGATATTGGGTGTTAATGTAATACATTTTGGGGATGAAATTGGCCTATAGGATGCTGCTTGGTTGATAAGAATAAGTGAGTGGAGGTATGGACGCTGTTTATTCAAACAGGGTGAGCAGGTACGCTGCCCTGATGTATGTTATAAGGATTTTCATGTTGTGGTTACAAGGTCATTCCTGTTAAAATTAGTATTTGAAATAATGTAATAAAGGTATGTGTGAAATTAATAAAGGTGATCAAATGTCATTTGGTGTCATCGTGTATTATTGAAGGGGACAGGCACAAATGAGGCTTGGAAACAAATCAGTCTGTCCTGGGACATCTTTGGTGAGGGTTAGAGTGAGTTAAATGGGGGTGGGAGATTTAATGGGGAAGGTGGTTAAGATTAAGGAAAAGTGATAGGGTTTGACCAGGCTTTGGGATGGGATGGGTTACTTTGTTAACAGGACTTTAGAGGAAGTAAGGTAGATGTAGGCTGGGACTTAGATTTTTAATAGGACTCTAACTAGGTAGAGAAATCACATTTTGGTATAAATTTGCAACTCGCCCTCCCTCCCCTTATTTCTTTTGGTTAATTTATTTGGTATGGTTATGAGGCGGATATTTGGTGGAGAAGACCAACAGTATATTGCGGTTACAAGGTCATTCCTGTTACAATTAATATTTGAAAAAAATTAATAAAGTTATGTGTCATCACGTATTATTGAAGGGGACCGGGACAAGTAATTATTTACTGACAGCAACCAGTCTATAGTAATAAGTAACAACAGACTGAATTTACTATGATTAGTCTATTCTGTTTAACTGATATACAATAAATCACTTAAAAAATATCTAAATCTAAAAAAAATCCACAGTCTAAACTAGTGATTCTCTGTGTATCACACAACACTAGTAAACTGTTTTTTTTGCAGGGGGTAAGCCTCCTTGTACCATCGATGTGTGCGGAAACTCTCCCATGACTTATACATATACCAACTTCAAAGTTGCACATACCTGAAAAAGACTGGAGAAACTGCAAAACAAAAATAAAGTAAAATAAAATTCAGCTTTCACTGCTATGAGTCCTGCAAAGCCAAATAAAAACAAGAACATATGATCTTTAGTCCTCAACATTTTTGGGACATAACAAAATGCAATGTGATTACCTTTGTCAGTACCAGACAGGATGTACTTATACTTTAATAATTAATTATACAGAATGCCAACCGCATATGAAGATGACATAAAGCTAGCATGCTCCTACTTAGAAACAGAAGTTTTACAAGTACTGCTTCGCAAGAAATGTGTGTGCCTGTATGTTGCTGTCTGTATTTAAGGAACTCATTCATCACTAATGGGAAGAAGGTACCTTTCTGTTCAGAAGTTTTCATTTTTAGTAGCAATTGTGTAATCAATGATATTACAGACGATGCTGAGAAAGATATTCACATTCATAGTGGTGACTGAGTCAAATGAGTCTTCAGATATTTGAATTTTCTACTCATTGACACAGGGTTTAATTTATACCACACTGAGACAATTCACCTCTCAATGAGAATACACTGAGATCCCTGTGATAACGAAAGCAGAGAGATGTTGCATCCTCTTTTACAACTTCCTAATCAGGACTGCTCAAATGAATTTCTCGCTTAAATGCCAGTGCAGTTGAATGTTTCAATAGGGTTCTGTTTGCAATCGTGGTGAAAACATCTAGAACTCTTTTCTTGAAGCGAGGGTCATGAATTCTGGATGAGTCACCTGCCAATATTTTTAAATACTATGGTCCTTGTTTTGGTTATATTCACCTGTTGGTAGCAATGTTTGAAAAAACACTGCATCTACTCATGGCTTGAACTAATGATAATTATGAAAAAAGATTTAGTTGTGATAAATATGGATTCATTTAACCTGAAATGTGTATTTGTTTTTGGTATATTCCTTAAGGTGTCCCACCAATTAGATTCTTAGCATTATTATGACAGGCAAACACATTCTTACTGTGGTCCATTTTGGTTGTCCTGTTTCAAATAAAAAATATTTTTTTTAACAAGAAAAGTAATTTTCTACTCTTTAAAAATAACTCACTCTAGGGCAGAGGAGAACTACATAGACATGATCATGGCTGAATGCTATTTAGACAAAAGCCAGCAACCAAGAAGTAAGAAACCAACAGCTTCTATACTAGAACCCAGGATTCCCTAGTCAATGTAGAATGGGTGCCCTCTTCTTTCCCATCACTGCCTTTATAATTGACACTATAGAAAGTCTGGAATGAAAGGTTTGGCTTTTTATTGAAAGACATTTGGGTGTAGGGAGTTTGAAAAGGGATGTTGCAAAATTATCTGAGATGTAGCAGCTATCTATGAAAATAAAAAATATTAAATCTTTGAAACAAAACCCCCAAAAAGCATTACACGTGAGGAGGAAACAATTATACCAACAGACAAAGAAATAGACATACGTTAGATAGGTCTCATGATCTAAAAGAAAGGTTAGCTAGCAGTCTAAGACTACAGTAAAGGAGGCTAGTTCCACCAAAACATTAGAAGTGGTTATCCCTTTATGTAGATACCTGATAATAACTCACCTGAAGTATGGCACCACATTTCTGGAAACATTGTCATCAGAGGGATGTAGACAACGTAGAGGTGATTCAAATAAGAATAACAAAGATTAAACATGGTGTACAACAAAAGCAATATAAAGAGAGAGATTCTAGACACTAAAAAAGTTGAATTTAGACAGTAAAGCATAAGCATGACAGAAATGTTTGACTGCCTTAAAGGAATACATGGATTTAAATTAACATCTTTCAAAATGCAATGGAAGAGAATAAAGTGGCCTTCTATGAACACCTTCAGGACTGCATGGATCAGGCAATCCCAAATAAAACCAAGACTCTTTCCACCAAGGGCAAATGTCCAGTCTGGTGGACCCCAGCCATAAACAAACTTTACAATAAGAGGAGAAAGCTATTACATGATAGAGCAAAATCCCAAAAAGGGAAGGCATCTTTGATCAGTACTAGCAAGAAACTACGATCCCTCATAAAATCATCCAAGGCCAACTGTGAGAAAAAAATTGCCATAGATTCAAAAGACAATCATAAGGCCTGCTTCAGCTATGTCAGAAACCTGGGTGGAAACTCCCAGATATGCTCAGAATTAGTCCAAAATGATACAAAAATCACTGAACCCACAGACATTGCCAACATACTGGCAGACAGGTTCAGCGCAAACTTCACCCCCCTCTCCCCCCCAAAAGGAGAGATAACTATCCCAACAGAGTGTAGCCTCCCAGACATCTCAAATGCGCAGGTGAAAGCTGCTCTCTCTAAAGCTAAAAACACAGCATCAATGGGACCGGATGGTGTCCCCGGCTGTGTGCTACATGAACTCAATGAAGAACTAAACCCGCACATAAGGCAGCTGTTTAATCTTAGCCTTACCACAGGATATGTGCCCAAGGAGTGGCGTACGGCAACTGTGGTCCCACTCCACAAAGGCGGTGCCTCTACTGACCCTGGTAATTACTGCCCCATAAGCTTAACAAGCCTGGTCTGCAAAGCTATGGAGAGGATCATAATGGAACTCATAAACAAGGACATAGGGGACTTACAGACCTTGGACCCAACCCAGTTTGGCTTTGTCAAGGGCAGATCTTGCCTTTTGAACTTGGTCGACTTCTTCGAAACAGTTACCAAGGCCATTGATGAGGGAAAGGCAGTCCATACAGCCTACCTTGACCTTGCAAAAGCTTTCGACACAATACCCCACTCGGGTATCATAGAGAAAATAACCAGCTTAAATGTAAACCCATATGTCACAAGATGGGTTGCAAACTGGCTAAAGGACAGAACCCACAGGGTTAGAGTTGCTGGAGCCATGTCAGACTCCAAGCCGGTTACAAGTGGTGTCCCACAGGGCTCAGTCCTTGGCCCCCTATTGTTCGGCATCTACTTCTCAGAAGTACAGGCAAACATAGGAGGACTATGGCTGACAAAGTTTGAGGATGACTGCAAACTGGGTGCCATAGTGGATAGTACATCGGACACAGACATCCTTCAGAGGGGTCTCACGGAAACTGATAGCTGGTGCCAGAGCCATGGCCTGAAGTTAAACGCAAAAAGTGTATAGTCATACCCTTTGGGAAAAACAAGGTAACCCCAAGCTACCATATAGGTGGCAACCCACTAAGCACAGAAGAGGTTATCAGGGACCTGGGTACCCAGGTTGACAGTGGCCTCTCGTTTGACACTCACGTTGCTAAAGTGGTTCGAAAGACCTTCTACATTGCCCATCTGATCATGAAGGGATTCACATCCAGATCAAGTGAGGTCATTGTTCCCCTGTACTCTTCATTTATCAGACCAATGATCGAGTACAATGCCCCATTTGGGATGTATCTCACCCAACATCTGCAGCAATTGGAGAGACCCCAAAAGTTCCTCACCAAAAGGATAAAGGGACTCTAAAACCTGTCATATACTGCCAGACTGAAGAAACTCCAACTCTATTCAGTTGCATACCGTCTGCTCAGAGGTGACCTGTGCCTGACATACAAGGCCATGACCAACCCGGAATTAATGGACATGCTCCACCTCAAAAAATCCAAATCCACCAGAACCACTAGAGCAAGTGACTTAAACCTTAGCACGGATATAAATAGGACGTGCTGGAGGGATAGATTTATCACCCAGAGACTCCCCATGCTGTGGAATAAAATCCCGGTCCATGTGAGGCAGAGCACCTCGCTGGCTCTGTTCAAGAGAAATCTTGACCGGTGGATGGGAGATCGTAGGTTTACCCCGGGAATCATCTCTGTGTCACTGCTGGACAGAGGCACAACAAACTAATGGGCACATTATTTCTAACATAAGGGGTGGTGTAAGCCACATAACTTTGGACTAGGCTTATAAATGCCTTAGGGCAGATAGCCTAGTATAAACCTATGAACCTATGAAGCTATTCTACAGGGACGCAACTAAAGAATATTTCAAAGAAAGAGTTGTAGATGATCAAAGCCACCACCCACATCCCACAAAGATTGTACAGGACAAAACAGTAACATTTATTTTGGATAATTAAGTTGGACTCCACTAATCCAAATGGTAGGGATTTGGGAACATGAGGACCTTTTGGGTCCTCCTAATCTGTCGTCCAGTTATGGGGTCCTTTTCTTTCCTATAGTTTCCAGGTCAAGCAATGCCACATCTTCAGAACATATGAAAGTAACCATATATGTATGATGTATGCAAAATCTTGCAGTTATTATTTTTAATCTCATCACAAAAAGACGTTTCACACTTTTTTTCTCTGTGCTACACTACTGTATTAGACATAACCTTACATTAACAGATTTTTTCACACCATATGATTCTACCTTTATTGCATGGTGCCTTCTGGTATCCTGTGTTTCCTTCAATTTTTCATGTTTGGTTTTGCCCTGGTGTCCAGTCTTGTCCCTCATTTCACACTCAAATCCCCAAGGGACATCTATGCACTCTTCAGAATATTGAGACACCATTTAACCCTGGGTGTTACCCAATGCCCATAGCTTGTTTGGGTCTTTCCCCACAAATTTGAGTTGGACAAAGTATGTCTAGAAAATGGATTGATGGAGGGATTTATGCACTACCATGGCAATGGTGGGCCTAAGAGGGAGGCTGCAATGGATGCAAGCAGTTATGGTTCAGGATTAGCACATTAAGGATTAATTAGTGTAAGCACTAATTGCCTCCAGATCTGTCTCTACAATAGGCTGGAGTCTGTGTGTGTGCGTGTGTGTGTGTGTGTGTGAGTGTGTGTGTGTGTGTGTGTGTGTGTGTGTGTGTGTGTGTGTGTGTGTGTGTGTGTGTATGTGTGTGTGTGTGTGTGTGTGTGTGTCTGTGCACACTTGCATGATTGCACATACCTATCAAAATAACCGTTGTGGAATCTGATGTGATTTCCATATCACTTTCTCCTTCATATTTCACTACCTTAGTCAATCCTTGTTGAAGTAGCACCTAGGATACTCTTCCATTTCATGTCATGCCAGATCCAAATGGCAATGGCAAGCCAAGTAGTAGACCATTTGGGGGGGTACATTCATGATGTGAAGTGGGTACAGTAAGGTGACGTGACACATAGTTACAGGTAATAGATATCTAGGGAGATTTAGGGCAACTGGAAGAAAAATTACATAAGAAAGACTTATGGTTTTACCATTTTAATATGCATTCATAAAATGAATTTGTGTAGAAATATCAGATCACTGATAACACTGGTAGGAAGTCAAGACATAATTTTTGATGTTGCTTAATGGAAGGGAAATTAAAACAACAGTGATGCCATTGTCTCATATAGGAACAAACTGATTGGTCGTGACAAAAACAGCATTTATGGGTGCAGAGTAAATCCCCTTGGCATACTCATCATTAGGGAAGATCATTCAGCAATTGCACATATTAACAGAGGGCAAATGGGAGCCATCTTAGGAATTCCTGACGTGTCTAGCCTAACATGAATGAAACTATTCTAAAAGGTTAGTGCAAAGTAATTTTGTTTGCCTTGCTGATAAAACACATCCGTTTATCTGCATTTTTTATTACTCTAACAAAACCTTGCTAAATCATGTTTGCAATTTTGTAATTTATACATTGTAGCAATAAAATGTAATTCATCATCAAATTAGATTTTGCCAAGTTAATAAATCACTATTGTGATAAGCATTAGATCTGTCTCAGAGAAGAGAAAACAAAAATAAACAGTAATGAATCCATTGTTAACAGTCATGAAAAGCCTCACTGACTGACAAGAAAATAAAAAAAAAGTATTTCTATAAAACTTACTTTAGAATCCAACTAGTAAAATTTAAACTCATACTTTCTCTGTGATATTATTTATCAAATCAGACTCGCGGTGGTGGTGCTGCGGTAGCTTTGTCGCCTCACAGTAAGACGCTGTCCGGTTCCATTCTCAGCTAGAGCATCTTCTGCGTGGAGATATCCGTGAATGGGCGTACCTTCGTTGAAGTTTGTGCGTCAGGCCTGGCAAGCCGGTACGTAAAAATCAACTGCCAATCATTAGCAGACCAGAGTTCGGCTGTGGCGACCCCTAACCGGGAAAAGCCGAAAGACACAAACAAACAAATTATTTATCAAATCAATACAGCAAGGTTTCAGATTACTTTAACTTTTCTTCTTTTGAATAACAGTAAACACAGTTGAAACGTGTGCATGACGCAGTATGATTTCACAGAAAATTGTACCTGTCCAATGAATAGCACCACCTGCTCATTTATTACATCTTTTTCTGCAGGGTTTTTCATGAAATATATAGTAACTTGAAAGCTGTGTCTCATGTATTTCCCACACAACAAAGAATTTGCCATTGGCAGAAATTAAATTATAATTAGACATCAGTATACTGAAATTTGCAGATTTTCAGCCTTATAAATAGAATGTTATGAGTTCTAGTCTCAGGCTGGGACAGAAGTCATATGTAAAATATGAGCATTGGCTTACAGCATTTGTGGTGGAGTGTTTCATCCTTAAAATGAAATGCCATCCTGTATCTTCTACATTATCCAGTTACAATAATTCCATGAAGGAAATAAAGTATCACATGATACTTTAAAAAAAAAAAATTATTGCTGCTGCTGTTCTTATTGTTAATATTATTATTATCATTACAATTTAACACTTCATTAAACATCACATTTAAATATATGTACATAATATTGTAATAAATTATGTACATTTTGGTGAGAGTGCAATAACCTGGTTCTGTAACTGTCTTAAACAAAGAATATTCTAAATTTTCACCAGCAGTATGTTCTCAGATGTTTCACAAGGCTATGTCCTAGGTCCCTGCTATTCTTATGCTAGGTTACTGACTTCTCTGTAGACCTACCACTACTTAACATCACTATGTATGCTGATATACTTCTACTTGATTCCAGAAAAACAGATCACTCTTACCAAACTAATTAACAAACAACATTCTCAGCTCACTCAGCTTGACTTTGCACTAATAGATTACTAGCCTGTTCTGTTAAGACCAATGCCATACTGCCTTCACGTGTAAAGAAAGTTCAGTCACTACCAGAAGCACTATGGAAAGACTTATAAGGTTATACTATTCCAAAATATTCATGGCTACCACTGGACCCTGTCTTTAATTTTTTTACTAAATGCACAGGCAGAATCAGTGTCAAGGTTCTATCTCAGTTAAAACTATGGCATTGTATATCTTACCTCCTATCCCAGAACCACATAAAGCTATGGTTAAAAATGTATTATTCCCAAAACTGGAATATGCCTTATCTCTCCTCAGCATGTACTCAACCAACTGTCAAAAATTATAGTCCACTGAAGTAAAACTATATAAATTTGCACTCCTAGCTCCCCAAGGGATACACCATTGTGAACAGGTGATCTACTGGCTCCCACTACCAAGTAGACTGTGTTGCTGCTAGGAAAACTTATATTCACAATTCTCACAATGAGATGCTGTTTCACTTAAAAGAAACTCCCTCAGAAAGACCACAACTATGCACTTAGAAGCAGCCTGAGTGATATTTGGACTCTGTCTAGGCCCGGATTTAAGCAAGCCATAAGTGAAAAAGCCTTTTTCAGAACAGGACCTCCTCTTTAGAACTACCTACCAAATGAGGTAGAGAGTAACCACACATTAGATAATTAAAAATAATAATAATAATTAATGGAAACTATCTTTGATGAGTCCATCTTTTCATGCTTTCATGATACTGAAACATGGTATATCAGTTCTGAAAACTCATTCACTACTTGAATTAATTGAATTAAAAGTTCCTAGCATATGATGTCTACAACTCTTACTTGTGTAGTGAATATACATACTATATTATTGGTATTGTACATTGTAGGTATATGTTATATTTTAATTCTTTTTATTTAGTATGCCTATCTGGTATTACTAATATTTGTTTAGAATAACATCTTAATCTCTTATCTTTAATTACAGAACTATTTATATCTTATATAATCTGGTTTATGGATGTACTTATCTATTAATGTTATATGTTTTTCTCTGTGCTCGGATCATGGCTGGAAGTAGACCAGCCCACTTACCCAATAAATTGAAATAAATAAATAAATAAACATCCAAAGTAACAATTTGAAAATAACATTAATAAAATTTTACAGACTCTATGTCTCAAGTGTGAGAGCAGAAATATTTGATCATATAAATCCAGAATAAAACTGCAATTCAAAAAATAAATAGAATTAAGTAAGGCAAATCCAAAGCTCACTGATTCATCATCAAAGCAGTTTTTGCAGAATGGCAACAATCCCTCATATAGATAGCTTTATTCCCAACACCCCTGCTGCTTAACAAATTTTATTCAGAAATTTGGAATTATCCAAGGTACTATACCCAAGGATAAAAATGCATTTGGCAATATTTTAATTTGTTCATATTTCTGAAATGGCATGTAGGTGTGATGTGTTGGGGAGAGACATTCAATTGTTTTTCCATTGCTTTGTTTTAGATGGGACATGGTTTAATGTTTGGTGTTGTCAGAGATAGTCCCTCCGATTCAGCAAGCAGCCGTGCAGCACTAAGTTATTCCTGCACAGCAGGGATCATTCCTGTTCAGCACAGCAGTGTGCCATGCATATGTATGAAGGCGTGCTGCCGTACTGTAAAACGGACATGGTTACATGTACGAGTGCAGGGGGTGTGTCTGAGAGCAGAGCTGTCACAATATACATGCCCTCTGCAATCCAGAATTGCCTTTCAGCAATTTAAAATGAGCGAGAACACTCGTAACAGCCCCAACCCATCAGGATAACAAATCTGGTCAAAGCCACAAGGGACAATTGTCCCTTCCTTGACAAAGGTTTTGTTAGAATAACACATTTAGCATAAGTACATAGCGTACACCTCCCAACCCATCAGAGTAAGAAATGTGAACAAAGCCAAAAGAGACAATCGTCCCACAAAGCAGAAAGTTGATAGAATAACAGGTTCAGCATTAGCATGGCTATTCTGAAGGGTACAAATAAAAAAAAACACATAAATAATCTTTTTTTAAACATGCAATAAAGTTTAAGCTTAGCTGTGCGGGTGTGCCCGTTGCTTAGATACGCTTAGTCCAGCTTAAACAGCACAAGAAGTTAAATAGCAAGAGACATCCAACATAAACAGTACTGCAATAGTGTAGTGGTTTGAGTGTATGCTTTGCAAGCAGCCACTCCCAGTTCAATCCTACTGTAACCAATTTGCATTTTACATGTGAAACCAGGACATAAACATTTTTTTTAATAATTAGCTACTAAATAACATATATTTGTTAAACAGAGAACTATAGTAGGTCCAGATGAGTGGTGTCAGTTTAATAAAATCTGAAACCCCCATATAAACACAAGTGCCCCATACAGTATAGTCTCATATGAATAAATGTAATGAAAGAACACTGGGGGTTGTCAGGGACAGTAAACACATTTATAATATGTAATGAATGATGAACCAATCCCATACAGCAAATATTTTATAAAATAAAAAGATAAGCAATGCTAAGTATTGCACAGCTTTGCTGACTGGGTGTAAGCATTGTGTACATATGAATACTAAGCAATGAATAGCCCAGCTAAGTGGATTTGCCCATTGGTAAGCAATGCTAAACCTGCCCTTTAAGCACTGCTAACCTTAGCTAAGCAGGTTTGCCCATAGCTTAGCTTAGCTCAGCATATTCAAATCTGTCCAATCACGGCAAAGGGTGGGAAATCTGCTGTATTTAAACCCCACAGGTGGGAATACAACTCTTAACTGGTTGTAGCTTCCCACTATAGGCGGTATGGCAGGTGTTGGTGAAGGCATGTGCTTCTGGGCACAGGGCTGGGGCATATAGGAGTCCAAGGTCATGGTAGGACTCCTGGTACAAAACCATGATGAGAGATTGCTGCAGGGCCAGTACCAGGGCTCCCAATATAAAGCTGAAGCCTGGGACTGTCTCACCCATGATCTCACCAGTGCCAATGGTATTCCTTGGACTGGTGAGCAGGTCCGGCACCACTATGCAGACTTGAAGCGGAGGAAGAGGGTGCTTTTGGATGAGTGGGTCCAAGAAGCAAGGCAGTGGGGTGATGTCCCAGCAGTGTATAAGCAGTCATACCAATAACTGTTTACTAATGTCCCGCCTGTGTATGTGATGGATAGGTATGCCTAAATATTTCTCTATTTCCCTTACAGCTGCACCAGAGCAGGATGTGAGTCAGGAAGCCCTTGCTAGAAGGTTGCAAAGGCTGCGTTGTGAGGCTGGTGAGTAACAATCCTGCTTGGAATAGTCATACCAAATAAAAATAAAGTAGTAGAAAGTCACCTGGCAGTATAAACATTGTGTATGAGTTGTACTGAATAAACCAGACGATATGACAGTAATAGTCCCATATAGGTCATATGTAAATAAAACTGTAACTACCTGGCAATAAAGTTCTAAATCCTGGACTGGTTGTGTTTACTCTGGTATTGTATGGCATTTAGTATTGCATTCTCTGAATAGTAATGTTGGGTTAACCACTGTTACCCACACTGTGCTACATAAAAAAATGTCTAGGAATGTCTGTTGAGACTGTTGTAAGTCAAAGATCAGATTGTACAACCGAGAGAGACTTAGACAGAAAACACTGAAGAAATAGACAGCAATATCCAAATAGCACACTCTGATGAAACTAAAATTGTTGTATTTTTAGCAGACACAGCCATGGTTCAAACCTGGGAGTGGTACTAAGCTGTATGCATAATCATAAATCTCAACTGTACAGATTTTTGCAGAATGTCCAGATAATTGGCTCATATTTTCTGCCTGTTCCTCTGTCCCCCTGGCAAATCAGTGGAATGATCTCATATTTGTAGTCACTAAATAATGACATACATTTGATTTTCAGACCTCAAAACCTTCAGAAAATGTATATTAAAACAAATCCTGTCACTCTAGCAACTCTCCAAGTTTATGAGAGCAATATTCAATATATATCCCTATTTGTACTTCCATTTTGTCAAGCTTTGTCCAAAGTGTATACATTAAGAGATTGAGAGGTATGTGCATAATATTAACTAGGAATCTGGGAATATGTGTAGAAACAGTCAGGTAGTTTTCCCCCACAGGTCTGTCAGATAAGAAAACTGTAATTGCCTGTCAATAAAGATTTAAATCCTGGACTGGCAGTGTTTACTCTGGTATTGTATGGCCTGGCATGCAGCATTCACCAACATCTGATATGAGAATAGTACTGTTGTTTCAACCACTGTTTCTCACACTGTACTACATAAAAATATGTCTAGGAATGTCTGTATAAGACTGTTGTAATTACAAGGTCAGATTGTACAACCAAGAGAAACTTAGACAGAAAACACCGAAGGAATAGACAGCAATATCCAAATAGCACACTCTGATAAAACTTAAATTGTTGTATTTTTAGCAGACACAGCCATGGTTTGAATCCCAGGAGTGGTAGTAAGCTGTATGCATAATCTTAACTCTCAACTGTACAGATGATCTCAGAATTGTAGTCACTAAATAATGACATACATTTGATTTTCAGACCTCAAAACCTTCCGAAAATGTATATTAAAACAAATCCTGTTTCTCTAGAAACTCTCAAAGTTTATGAGAGCAATATTCAAAATATGTCCCTATTTGTACCCCCATGTTCTCAAGTTTGTCCAGAGTGTGTGCATTAAGAGGTTGATAGGTATGTGCATAATATTAGCTCAGAATCTGGGAATATGTGTAGAAACAGTCAGGTAGTGTTAACAAACATTCCCTACACAGGTCTACCAGGTAAGAGATGTAAAATTTAGCTATAAAACAGTTGAAGTATACACTTTGTGCAAACATACCACTGCCCAAACCAAGGCCATAGAGTATTGTAATAATACCTGTAGAGTAATGATTAGACCAATAATCATTAAAGTTGTGAGTACTGCAAGGATATATAAGTTAATTGACATCTGTCCCCCACAACCATATCTGCAGCAATAGTCTAAACACACAAATCAATGGGTATGTTTACACCAAACCTACTGTTGGGACATATGTCATATTGTTCAACAAATATTGAAATATTTTTCTATTAATATTCCATGTTGAAATACTATCATTGGTGGTCTGTTGCTATCAATGTAACCTACATGCCACTGTAATGGCCACTGTGGTTCCAGATATGAATTTGTTCTCTTCGCTATGCAACTGATCCAAATCTGGTGTTTTGAGTTAATGGGCATATCTATGCATGCTGTTATAACTAATCCTGGATTGTATTTACTATTACTAATCCACATACGTTCTAAAACTGCAACACCATAGCACATTTGGGAAGGCCAGTCCCAGCAGCCCCACTTATCCCACCTCATCTGGCTATGGCACTGGGCCCCAGAATGTCTGGGACTCACCCTGGGACTGCCTCATCCGCTGGTCCTGCACCACCTTCAGGGGATGGGGATCATCCCCCCCTGGGAGCAGGTGCAGAGAGTATCCTGTCACCCAAAATCAGGTCTGGGGACTGGTGCGTAGAGAGCTCTGTAAGGAATTTGTAGATCTGCTACACCAGCTTGAGGGCCGCATGGCACATTTACAGGGTCAGCCTGCCCCTCCTGCTCAGCCCCCAACACAACCACCTTCGGGGTCATGAAGATGCAGTGGTGACTGCCCATGGGTGGGGACCTCATTCCCACTGTTTCCGTTTGGATGCTCATGAGCTTCCAATTTCCAAACACCCCTCCCGTCCAAGATGTTTATCCCCACATGTGTTATATACTGCCCCTGTATGCTATCTTGTCTGTTTTGTCTGTCTTCCTAAACCAACCTACCTCTCCAAATATACCTAATATCCTACCACAACATCCCACTCTCACCTTAAAAAAAAGAGCAATCTGTAATGAAAAAAAAATTTGCCCCATACATAGCTGCCCATTTCACTCATGTTTCCACTGGACACATGTAATCTGGTCTAACTGGCTTCACAACACATTATTTTTGTCCTCACCCCTCTCTCAGGGGTTTGAGTGTCCAAATCTACCTCCAAATTCAGAATATATGCACAGTTGTTGCTGTAGAAGAAATGGACAGCTATGGACCTTCCCTACACCCATCCTGCACATCCCTAGCTACTTTCCCTATTGTCTTTCCCTCTTTGTACCCCCCTTGTCACCACTTTCCTATCACCCCTTTTTTCTTTTTTGCTTTTCTTTTTTTTCATTTAAAGAAATTAGTGCAGGGGTAAGTGGAAGTAAGCACTTTTAAGCAGTAGTAAGTAGGTTTAAGCCTGTTTGTGTGGTGCTAAGCAGTGCCTACACAGATTAAGCACTTTCAGGCTAACTTTCTGTAAGCATATTTAACCGGAAGTTAGCATTGCTTACCACCTTGCAAACCCACGCAAACCTGCATTCAACTGCTTAAAAGTGCCTTAATCACTCTGATGTATTGTAGCTGTTATTAACACTGACTGTGTGTGGTCTCCATGATGTATTCAGTTTGTGTTGTAGGTGTCTCTGTGTCAGCAGGATGTTGGTCTGCTGTCCTTTCCTACAAGGGGTATGGCACTGTGGTGACACATCGACTGTGTCATATCCTGGTACAGCGCAACACAAGTAACAGGTCTGTATAACAGTTACTGCATGTCCCACATGGCTGATAGGTCTGATTGGTGAATACGGGTGAGTGCATGGTGGCTGATTTCAGCAGCTCTCCTAGAGTGGACAGTGGTAAGTGTACTGGGTGGCACACACCAAATGTTTGGGAATAACACACACACACACACACACACACACACACACACACACACACACACACACACACACACACACACACAGAGGCTTTGGTGTTGATGCAATACACAGAGGAAACTGTACACATGAATGTACTTAATGTTGCAGGGAACTCATTTTGGCCTATGTAATTCCACCAAGACCAAATCATATCAGTAAATAATCAGTCTGCCAGTTTAATGTCATTAAGGATGGTACTAGCAGGGTATATGTCCTCTCCCCCAATGTAGTGCAATCCTAGTGTTGGTAAACATAGGTGTGCTGGTGTGGGTGGCATAGCCCCCCACTTTGGAGGGTGTGTGGTGGCGTACAAGGCGTAAAACCACACACAGTGTGATTAACAGCTACTTAACCTGTTAACATAAACTGTATAGTATAACAGCAGATTAAGCGAGGGGAAACGCACAACAATAACCCCAGTGTAGATGGCTGTGCCCACAACAACCACACCCAACTATATATAGCAACTCCGGTATCGCTGTACAGCTGTACAATGGGGATGAGGGCATTTACACAATTACTACTAGTTCTGATGGAATGAATTTCCACAAGATGATTCCTTTGAAATGTTACCTTTTGCCAGTTAGTTCTCGGACAAATGATCTCCTGGGACAGGTATTTTCTGCAAATTGGAGTAGATCCCTTCACATACACACACACACACACACACACACACACACACACACACACACACACACACACACACACACACACACACACACACACACATATTTGGCAACACTGAGGGTAGAAACCCTACCTAGGTACATATTGCTACTAATCTGTTTGGCCTTAATTGCACATGTCACAGAGCTTTTAGAATGAGGTGTGTTCCAAGTTTCTTGTTAAGTGAAGAACATCACCAGGCCTTGTACAGTATGGTAATGGGGGATGTACTGGGTGTTAATGAACAATACATAGTATGACATACTGTCATATAGACATTGACAAACACATAACAGTCATAGACACATCTGACAGACCTGGGTTTAGCAGTGCTAACTACCTTGTCAGTGAGTCCATTCTGTTACAGAAAATTTGCAGACAGCACATGCATCATTGGGCTAGATAGTGTAATCATTTACCTGTATGGTTGATGGTGACAGCGGTCCTCATACAGTGGATCTTGGGACATGTACTGGGGGTGCCATGGTGTAAGGACAGTATACACAGCACCCACACCCCACATTGGATATTGTACTCACTGAAACCCATGATAATGCTCTGACATACCCACAATCAGACATTGACCAGGACTGCAATGCAAACCCTTGTCTATCTAATCAGTGCTACTACAGGGAAATGCATTTATTGCACATGCCACAGGGATAGTAGGGTGAGGGCTTCTGATGACTCTACTAATGTCAGCAACATCACTATCCCTTATAATGTATGGCAAGGTTTATTGTATTTGGAGAATGTGGCCTCGGAATGCTGTCTCCTACAAATATACATACTCATACACATGCACACACTTGCCAAGACCCAGAGGGTAACCCACATCTATCTACCCTTTTGTAGAACAGTGTTATGCTGGTACTGCAAGCTCTGGGTAGCCCATAGGGTGAAGAGTGTAACATTTTACATCAATTACAGAAGCAGCCATTTCTAAGTATGGCAATGGGGGGTGTAGTGGGTCAGAAGGCCCTCAGGGTATTGTCAACTACACATTTACAAACACACAGACACTATTATTCTTAGTAATGCACACTGACACATTTGTCAGTACTGGGGTCTATAAGTGCAGGTGCTCATAGGTGTGTACCAGGCTAATGTCTATGGAGAAATGAGCTATGTAGGGCATGTAGTGGGTACACTGGTATCATGCCACCTGACATTTGTCAGAAGGCCATCTAACAACCAATGCCACTTGAGTGATCCCCAGGGTGACAGTTAAATTCAACATCCAATCATCTGGTTTTCTCTTGCAGAGGGCCAGAGAGGTGCTAAAATTGACATGTATGCAACATATATTACATAACATGGCTATTGCCTGGGTTAGAGACCTGTACCCAAG